>NW_027310840.1:0-44221 GCF_047496795.1 Chiloscyllium punctatum | reverse complement strand
CGAGGAGGGAAGAGAGAGAGAGGAGGGATGAGAGAGAGAGGAGGGACGAAAGAGAGAGTAGGAACAAGGTGGGGAGTGAGAAAGAGAGGGGAGGAGAGACGAGGGGGAGAGAGAGAGGAGGGACGAGGGGGTAGAGGGAGAGAGAGACGAGGGGAGAGAGAGAGAGAGAGAGACGACGGGGGAGAGAGAGAGAGACGAGTGGGGAGAGAGAGGAGAGAGCGAGGGCGAGAGAGAGAGAGACGAGGGGGAGAGAAAGAGAGAGAGAGGAGGGACGAGCGGGTGAGGGAGAGAGAGGGGAGATAGAGGGGGGGACGAGGGGGGAGAGAGAGAGAGAGACGGGGAGAGAGAGAGAGACGGGGGGAGAGAGAGACGGAGAAGGGGGTAGAGAGAGAGAAGGGACGAGGAGGGAGAGAGAGGGGGAGAGAGAGAGTGAGGAAGGACGAGGAGGGAGAGAGAGAGAGGAGGGACCAGGAGAGAGAGAGAGAGAGAGACAGGGGCGAGAGAGAGAGAGACGAGGGGGGAGAGAGAGAGAGGAGGGGAGAGACAGTGGTAGGAAGAGAGAGAGAGAGGAGGGACGAGAGAGAGAGAGAGAGAGGAGGGACGAGAGAGAGAGAGAGAGGAGGGACGAGGGAGAGAAAGGAAGGACGAGGGGGGGAGAGAGAAAAAGAGGAGAGGAGAGACGAGGGGGAGAGAGAGAGAGGATGGACGAGGGGGCAGAGAGAGGCGGGCCGAGGGGGGAGAGAGGAGGGACGAGGAGGAGAGAGACGGGGAGGGACGAGGGGGGGGAGAGAGAGAGGAGGGACGAGGTGGAGAGAGAGAGAGAGGAGGGACGGGAGGAGAGAGAAAGAGAGGAGAGGAGAGACGACGGGGAGAGAGAGAGGAGTGACGAGGGGGGAGAGAGAGGCGGGAGGAGGGGGAAGAGAGGAGTGACGAGGGGGGAGAGAGAGAGGGGAGTGACCGAGGAGGGAGAGAGAGAGGAGGGACGAGATGGAGAGAGAGATAGACGGGGAGAGAGAGAGACGAGGTTGGAGAGGGAGAGAGACAAGGGGAAGAGAGAGAGACGAGTGGGGGAGAGAGAGAGGAGGGACGAGGGGGGGAGAGAGAGGGGGGGAGAGAGAGAGGGGGAGGACGAGGGGGGAGAGAGAGAGAGCGGAGGGACCAGGTGTGAGAGAGAGAGAGAGAGGGGGCGAGAGAGAGAGAGACGGGGGCGAGAGAGAGAGGAGGGGAGAGACAGAGGAAGGAAGAGAGAGAGAAGAGGAGGGACGAGAGAGAGAGAGAGGAGGGACGAGAGAGAGAGAGTGAGAGGAGGGAAGAGAGAGAGAGAGGAGGGGACGGGGGGCAGAGGAGAGAGAGGAGAGGAGAGAAGAGGGGGGAGAGAGAGGAGGGATGGGGGGGACAGAGAGGAGGGACGGGGAGAGTGAGAGAGGAGGGACGAGGGGGGGAGAGAGAGAGAGAGAGAGACGGGGGGGGAGAGATTGAGAGAGAGAGAAAGACGAGGGGGAAGAGAGAGAGAGAGAGAGAAAGAGAGACGAGGGGGGAAGAGAGAGAGAGACGAGAGGAGAGACGAGGGGGAGAGAGAGAGGAGAGACGACGGGGTGAGAAAGGAGGGGACGAGGGGCGGGAAGAGAGAGAGAGGCGGGACGAGGTGGGGAATGAGAGAGAGGAGGGACGAGGGGGGAGAGAGACAGAGGAGGGACAAGGGGGGCGAGGGAGAGAGGAGGGACGAGGGGGAGAGAGGAGGGACGAGGGGGAGAGAGGAGGGACGAGGGGGGAGAGGGAGAGAGAGACGAGGGGAGAGAGAGAGAGAGACGAGGGGAGAGAGAGAGAGACGAGTGGGGAGAGAGAGAGAGACAAGGGGGGAGAGAGAGTGAGACGAGGGGGAGAGAGAGGGGAGGGACGAGGGGGCAGAGGGAGAGAGAGAGGAGAGAGAGAGGGGGGGAGAGGGGGGGAAGAGGGGGGAGAGAGAGAGAGAGAGACGGGGGAGAGAGAGAGAGAGAGAGAGATGGGGGGAGAGAGAGACAGAGAAGGGGGGGAGAGAGAGACGAGGGGGAGAGACACAGAGACGAGGGGGGAGAGAGAGGAGAGACGAGGGGGAGAGAAAGGAGAGACGAGGGGCGGGAGAGAGAAAGAGGCGGGACGGGGGGAGGAATGAGAGAGAGGAGTGACGAGGTGGGAGAGATACAGAGCAGTGACAAGGGGGGAGAGGGAGAGAGAGGGGAGAGATAGAGAGAGAGGAGGGGAGAGAGGGGGGATGAGGGGGGGGGAGAGAGAGAGACGGGGGGAGATAGAGACAGAGAAGGGGGGGAGAGAGAGACGAGGGGAGAGACACAGAGACGAGGGGAGAGAGAGACGAGGGCGGAGAGAGAGAGAAAGCGGTAGAGAGAGAGAGAGGAGAGACGAGGGGAGAGAGAGAGCGGGGGGAGAGAGATAGAGGAGGGACGAGGGGCGAGAGAGAGAAAGGAGGGACGTTGGGGAGAGAGAGAGAGACGAGGGGGAGAGAGAGGGGAGGGACGAGGGGGCAGAGTGAGAGAGAGGGGAGAGAGAGAGGGTGGGAGAGGGGCGGACGGGGGGGGAGAGAGAGAGACGGGGGGAGAGAGAGAGAGAGAGAGACGGGGGGAGAGAGAGACAGAGAAGGGGGGAGAGAGAGAGACGAGGGGGAGAGAAAGGAGGGACGAGGGGCGGAAGAGAGAAAGAGGCGGGACGAGGGGAGGAATGAGAGAGAGGAGTGACGAGGGGGGAGAGATACAAAGGAGGGACAAGGGGGGAGAGGGAGAGAAGAGGGACGAGGGGGAGAGAGGATGGACGAGGGGAGAGAGAGAGAGACGAGGGGAGAGAGAGAGAGACGAGTGGGGAGAGAGAGAGAGACGAGCGGGAGAGAGAGAGAGACGAGGGGGAGAGGGAGAGAGGAGGGACGAGGGGGGAGAGGGAGAGAGAGGGGAGAGATAGAGAGAGAGGGGGAGAGAGGGGGGGGGGCGAGTGGGGGAGTAGAGAGAGAGAAAGACAGAGACGGGGAGAGAGAGAGAGAGAGACGGGGGGAGATAGAGACAGAGAAGGGGGGAGAGAGAGACGAGGGGGAGAGACACAGAGACGAGGGGAGAGAGAGACGAGGGCGGAGAGAGAGAGAAAGCGGTAGAGAGAGAGAGGAAAGACGAGGGGAGAGAGAGAGCGAGGGGAGAGAGATAGAGGAGGGACGAGGGGCGAGAGAGAGAAAGGAGGGACGTTGGGGAGAGAGAGAGAGACGGGGGGAGAGAGAGGGGAGGGACGAGGGGGCAGAGGGAGAGAGAGGGGGGGAGAGGGGGGGACGAGGGGGGGAGAGAGAGAGAGAGAGACGGGGGGGAGAGAGAGAGAGAGAGAGAGAGAGAGAGACGGGGGGAGAGAGAGACAGAGAAGGGGGAGAGAGAGAGACGAGGGGGGAGAGAGAGGAGAGACGAGGGGGAGTGAAAGGAGGGACGAGGGGCGGGAGAGAGAAAGAGGCGGGACGAGGGGAGGAATGAGAGAGAGGAGTGACGAGGGGGGAGAGATACAGAGGAGGGACAAGGGGGGAGAGGGAGAGAAGAGGGACGAGGGGGAGAGAGGAGGGACGAGGGGGGAGAGAGAGAGAGAGGAGAGACGAGGGGGTAGAGAGAGAGGAGGGACGAGGGTGGGAGAGAGAGAGGAGGGACGAGGGGGAGAGAGAGAGAGACGAGGGGGAGAGAGAGAGAGGAGGGACGAGGGGGGAGAGGGAGAGAGAGCGGAGAGATAGAGAGAGACGGGGAGGGTGGGGACGAGGGAGGGGGTAGAGAGAGAGAGAGAGACGGGGGAGAGAGAGAGAGAGAGAGCAGGGACGAGAGAGAAAGAGGAGGGACGAGAAGGGAGAGACAGAGAGGAGAGGAGAGATCAGGGGGAGAGAGAGAGGAGGGATAAGGGGGAAGAGAGGAGGGACGAGGGGGGAGAGAGAGAGGATGGACGAGGGGGGAGAGAGAGAGGAGGGACGAGGGGGGATATTGAGAGAGAGACGAGGGGGGAGAGAGAGAGATGAGGGGGGAGGGAGAGAGAGGAGAGACGAGGGGGGAGAGAGAGAGGAGGGACGAGGGGGGTAGAGAGAGAGAGAGACGGGGGCAGAGAGAGAGAGGGACGAGGGGGAAGAGAGAGAGAGAGACAGACGATGGGGGAGAGAGATAGAGGAGGGACGAGAGGCGGAGAGAGAGGGGGGAGAGAGAGAGAGAGACGGGGGAGGGAGACAGAGAGGGGGGGGCGAGAGAGACGAGGCGGGAGAGACAGAGAGACGAGGGGAGAGAGAGACAAGGAGGTACAGAGAGAGAAAGGGGTAGAGAGAGAGGAGAGACGACGGGGGAGAGAGAGAGCGGGGGGAGAGAGATAGAGGAGGGAGGAGGGGGGAGAGAGAGAGGAGGGACGTGGGGGGAGAGAGAGAGAGACGGGGGCAGAGAGAGAGGGACGAGAGGGGAAATTGAGAGAGAGACGAGGTGGGGAGAGAGAGAGATGAGGGGCAAGGGAGAGAGAGAGACGAGGGGGAAGAGAGAGAGATGAGGGGGAGAGAGAGAGAGGAGAGACGAGGGGGGAGAGAGAGAGAGAGGAGAGACGAGGGGGTAGAGAGAGAGGAGGGACGAGGGTGGGAGAGAGAGAGGAGGGACGAGGGGGAGAGAGAGAGAGACGGGGGCAGAGAGAGAGAGGGACGAGGGGGAAGAGAGAGAGAGACAGACGATGGCGGAGAGAGAGAGGAGTGACGAGAGGCGGAGAGAGAGGGGGAGAGAGAGATAGAGAGACGGGGGATGGAGACAGAGAAGGGGGGAGAGAGAGAGATGAGGCGGGACAGACAGAGAGACGAGGGGAGAGAGAGACGAGGAGGGAGAGAGAAAGGGGTAGAGAGAGAGGAGAGACGACGGGGGAGAGAGAGAGCGGGTGGAGAGAGAGAGAGGAGGGAGGAGGGAGGAGAGAGAGAGGAGGGACGTGGGGGGAGAGAGAGAGAGACGGGGGCAGAGAGAGAGGGACAAGAGGGGAAATTGAGAGAGAGACGAGGGGGGGAGAGAGTGATGAGGGGCGAGGGAGAGAGAGAGACGAGGGGGAAGAGAGAGAGATGAGGGGGAGAGAGAGAGAGGAGAGACGAGGGGGGAGAGAGAGAGAGAGGAGAGACGAGGGGGTAGAGAGAGAGGAGGGACGAGGGTGGGAGAGAGAGAGGAGGGACGAGGGGGAGAGAGAGAGAGACGGGGGCAGAGAGAGAGAGAGGGAGGAGGGGGAAGAGAGAGAGAGAGACAGAGAGAGACAGACGATGGCGGAGAGAGAGAGGAGTGACGAGAGGCGGAGAGTGAGGGGGAGAGAGAGATAGAGAGACGGGGGATGGAGACAGAGAAGGGGGGAGAGAGAGAGATGAGGCGGGACAGACAGAGAGACGAGGGGAGAGAGAGACGAGGAGGGAGAGAGAGAGAAAGGGGTAGAGAGAGAGGAGAGACGACGGGGGAGAGAGAGAGCGGGTGGAGAGAGAGAGAGGAGGGAGGAGGGAGGAGAGAGAGGGGGGAGTGACAGAGAGGGAGGACGAGGGGGGAGAGAGAGAGAGAGGAGGGACCAGGGGTGAGAGAGAGAGATAGAGACGGGGGCGAGAGAGAGAGAGACGAGGGCGGAGAGAGAGAGGAGGGGAGAGACAGAGGAAGGAAGAGAGAGAGAGAGGAGGGACGAGAGAGAGAGAGAGAGGAGGGATGAGGCGGGGAAAGAGAGGAGAGACGAGGGGGCAGATAGAGGAGAGACGAGAGGGAGAGAAAGGAGGGACGAGGGGGGAGAGAGAGAGAGGTGGGATGAGGTGGGGAAAGAGAGAGAGGAGGGAGGAAAGGGGAAACGATAGACAGAGGAGGGACGAGGGGGGAGAGAGAGAGGAGGGACGAGGTGGGAGAGAGAGAGAGAGACGAGGAGGGAGAGTAAGACGAGGGGGGTAGAGAGAGACGAGGGGGAGAGATAGAGAGACGAGGGGGGAGCGAGAGAGAGGAGGGGGAGAGAGGAGGGACGAGGGGGGAGAGAGAGAGAGAGAGAGGAGGGATGAGGGGGGAGAGAGAGAGGAGGGACGAGGTGGAGAGAGAGAGAGAGAGAGAGACGGGGGGAGAGAGAGAGAGACGAGGGGGAGAGAGAGAGACGAGGGGGGAGAGAGCGAGAGGAGGGAAGAGAGAGAGAGGAAGGACGAAAGAGAGAGGAGGGACGAGGGGAGGAGAGAGAAAGAGAGGAGAGGAGGGACGAGGGGGAGAGAGGCGGGACGAGGTGTGAGAGAGGAGGGACGAGGGGGGAGAGAGAGGGGAGGGACGGGGGGTAGAGAGAGAGGAGGGACGAGGTGGAGAGATAGAGAGAGACGGAGAGAGAGAGAGAGACGAAGGGGGCCAGGGAGAGAGACAAGGGGAAGAGAGAGAGAGACGAGGGGGGAGAGAGAGAGGAGGGACGAGGGGGGAGAGAGAGGGGGGAGAGAGAGAGAGGAGGGACGAGGAGGAGAGAGAGAGAGACGAGGGGAGAGAGAGAGAGTCGAGTGGGGAGAGAGAGAGAGAGGAGGGACGAGGGGTGAGAGAGAGAGAAGGGACGGGGGAGAGAGAGACGAGGGGGGCGAGAGGAGAGGCTAGGGGGAGAGAGAGAGACGAGCGGAGGGGGAGAGAGGTAGAGGAGAGACGAGGGAGGAGAGAGAGAGATGAGGGGGGAGAGGGAGAGAAGAGAAACGAGGGGTGGAGAGAGAGGAGGGGTTAGAGCGAGAGAGACGAGGGGGGAGAGAGAGAGAAGAGAAACGAGGGGGGAGAGAGAGAGGAGGGGCAGAGACAAAGAAGAGGGATACAGAGAGACGAGAGGCTTGGGGGGAGAGGGAGGGAGGAGGGACGAGGGGGAGAGAGAGAGAGGATGGACGAGGGGGGAGAGAGAGAGAGGAGGGACGAGGGGGGAGAGAGAGAGAGGAGGGACGAGGGGAGAGAGAGAGAGAGAGAGAGAGAGAGAGGAGGGACCGGGGGGGAGAGAGAGAGAGAGAGAGAGACGGGGGCAAGTGAGAGAGAGACGAGGGGGGAGAGAGAGAGAGAGGGGGAGAGAGACAGAGGAAGGAAGAGAGAGAGAGAGAGGAGGGACGAGAGAGAGAGAGAGAGGATGGACGAGAGAGAGAGAGAGAGGGACGAAAGAGAGAGGAGGGACGAGGCGGGGAGAGAGAAAGAGAGGAGAGGAGAGACGAGGGGGAGAGAGAGAGAGGAGGGACGAGGGGGGAGAGAGAGAGGAGGGACGAGGGGGGAGAGCGAGAGGTGGGACGAGGGGGGAGAGAGAGAGAGAGAGACGGGGGCAGAGAGAGAGAGGGACGAGGGGGAAGAGAGAGAGAGAGACAGACGATGGGGGAGAGAGAGAGAGGAGGGACAAGAGGCGGAGAGAGAGGGGGGAGAGAGAGAGAGAGAGACGGGGGAGGGAGAGAGAGAAGCGGGGAGAGACAGAGAGACGAGGGGAGAGAGAGACGAGGAGGGAGAGAGAGAGAAAGGGGTAGAGAGGGAGGAGAGACGACGGGGGAGAGAGATAGCGGGGGGCGAGAGATAGATGAGGGAGGAGGGGGAGAGAGAGAGAGGAGGGACGAAGCGGGGAGAGAGAGAGAGAGACGAGGGGGGCGAGAGAGAGACGGGGGGAAGAAAAAGAGACGAGGGGGGAGAGAGAGCAAGGAGGAGAGAGAGAGGAGGGACGAGAGAGAGAGAGAGAGAGAGAGGAGTGACGAGAGAGAGAGAGGAGGGACGAGAGAGAGAGGAGGGACGAAAGAGAGAGGAGGAACAAGGTGGGGAGAGAGAAAGAGAGGAGAGGAGAGACGAGGGGGAGAGAGAGAGAGGAGGGACGAGGAGGGAGAGAGAGGGGGAGAGAGAGAGTGAGGAAGGACGAGGAGGGAGAGAGAGAGAGGAGGGACCAGGAGAGAGAGAGAGAGAGACAGGGGCGAGAGAGAGAGAGACGAGGGGGGAGAGAGAGAGAGGAGGGGAGAGACAGTGGTAGGAAGAGAGAGAGAGAGGAGGGACGAGAGAGAGAGAGAGAGAGAGGAGGGACGAGAGAGAGAGAGAGAGGAGGGACGAGGGAGAGAAAGGAAGGACGAGGGGGGAGAGAGAAAAAGAGGAGAGGAGAGACGAGGGGGAGAGAGAGAGAGGATGGACGAGGGGGCAGAGAGAGGCGGGCCGAGGGGGGAGAGAGGAGGGACGAGGAGGAGAGAGACGGGAGGGACGAGGGGGGGAGAGAGAGAGGAGGGACGAGGTGGAGAGAGAGAGAGAGGAGGGACGGGAGGAGAGAGAAAGAGAGGAGAGGAGAGACGACGGGGAGAGAGAGAGGAGTGACGAGGGGGGAGAGAGAGGCGGGAGGAGGGGGAAGAGAGGAGTGACGAGGGGGGAGAGAGAGAGGGGAGTGACGAGGAGGGAGAGAGAGAGGAGGGACGAGATGGAGAGAGAGAGAGACGGGGAGAGAGAGAGACGAGGTTGGAGAGGGAGAGAGACAAGGGGAAGAGAGAGAGACGAGTGGGGGAGAGAGAGAGGAGAGACGAGGGGGGAGAGAGAGGGGGGAGAGAGAGAGGGGGAGGACGAGGGGGGAGAGAGAGAGAGCGGAGGGACCAGGTGTGAGAGAGAGAGAGAGAGGGGGCGAGAGAGAGAGAGACGGGGGCGAGAGAGAGAGGAGGGGAGAGACAGAGGAAGGAAGAGAGAGAGAAGAGGAGGGACGAGAGAGAGAGAGAGGAGGGACGAGAGAGAGAGAGTGAGAGGAGGGAAGAGAGAGAGAGAGGAGGGACGGGGGGCAGAGAGAGAGAGGAGAGGAGAGAAGAGGGGGGAGAGAGAGGAGGGATGGGGGGACAGAGAGGAGGGACGGGGGAGAGTGAGAGAGGAGGGACGAGGGGGGGAGAGAGAGAGAGAGAGAGACGGGGGGGAGAGATTGAGAGAGAGAGAAAGACGAGGGGGAAGAGAGAGAGAGAGAGAGAAAGAGAGACGAGGGGGAAGAGAGAGAGAGACGAGAGGAGAGACGAGGGGGAGAGAGAGAGGAGAGACGACGGGGTGAGAAAGGAGGGACGAGGGGCGGGAAGAGAGAGAGAGGCGGGACGAGGTGGGGAATGAGAGAGAGGAGGGACGAGGGGGGAGAGAGACAGAGGAGGGACAAGGGGGGCGAGGGAGAGAGGAGGGACGAGGGGGAGAGAGGAGGGACGAGGGGGAGAGAGGAGGGACGAGGGGGGAGAGGGAGAGAGAGACGAGGGGAGAGAGAGAGAGAGACGAGGGGAGAGAGAGAGAGACGAGTGGGGAGAGAGAGAGAGACAAGGGGGAGAGAGAGTGAGACGAGGGGGAGAGAGAGGGGAGGGACGAGGGGGCAGAGGGAGAGAGAGAGGAGAGAGAGAGGGGGGGAGAGGGGGGGAAGAGGGGGGAGAGAGAGAGAGAGAGACGGGGGAGAGAGAGAGAGAGAGAGAGATGGGGGGAGAGAGAGACAGAGAAGGGGGGGAGAGAGAGACGAGGGGGAGAGACACAGAGACGAGGGGGGAGAGAGAGGAGAGACGAGGGGGAGAGAAAGGAGAGACGAGGGGCGGGAGAGAGAAAGAGGCGGGACGGGGGGAGGAATGAGAGAGAGGAGTGACGAGGTGGGAGAGATACAGAGCAGTGACAAGGGGGGAGAGGGAGAGAGAGGGGAGAGATAGAGAGAGAGGAGGGGAGAGAGGGGGGATGAGGGGGGGGGAGAGAGAGAGACGGGGGGAGATAGAGACAGAGAAGGGGGGGAGAGAGAGACGAGGGGAGAGACACAGAGACGAGGGGAGAGAGAGACGAGGGCGGAGAGAGAGAGAAAGCGGTAGAGAGAGAGAGAGGAGAGACGAGGGGAGAGAGAGAGCGGGGGGAGAGAGATAGAGGAGGGACGAGGGGCGAGAGAGAGAAAGGAGGGACGTTGGGGAGAGAGAGAGAGACGAGGGGGAGAGAGAGGGGAGGGACGAGGGGGCAGAGTGAGAGAGAGGGGAGAGAGAGAGGGTGGGAGAGGGGCGGACGGGGGGGGAGAGAGAGAGACGGGGGAGAGAGAGAGAGAGAGAGACGGGGGGAGAGAGAGACAGAGAAGGGGGGAGAGAGAGAGACGAGGGGGAGAGAAAGGAGGGACGAGGGGTGGAAGAGAGAAAGAGGCGGGACGAGGGGAGGAATGAGAGAGAGGAGTGACGAGGGGGGAGAGATACAAAGGAGGGACAAGGGGGGAGAGGGAGAGAAGAGGGACGAGGGGGAGAGAGGATGGACGAGGGGAGAGAGAGAGAGACGAGGGGAGAGAGAGAGAGACGAGTGGGGAGAGAGAGAGAGACGAGCGGGAGAGAGAGAGAGACGAGGGGGAGAGGGAGAGAGGAGGGACGAGGGGGGAGAGGGAGAGAGAGGGGAGAGATAGAGAGAGAGGGGGAGAGAGGGGGGGGGGCGAGTGGGGGAGTAGAGAGAGAGAAAGACAGAGACGGGGAGAGAGAGAGAGAGAGACGGGGGGAGATAGAGACAGAGAAGGGGGGAGAGAGAGACGAGGGGGAGAGACACAGAGACGAGGGGAGAGAGAGACGAGGGCGGAGAGAGAGAGAAAGCGGTAGAGAGAGAGAGGAAAGACGAGGGGAGAGAGAGAGCGAGGGGAGAGAGATAGAGGAGGGACGAGGGGCGAGAGAGAGAAAGGAGGGACGTTGGGGAGAGAGAGAGAGACGGGGGGAGAGAGAGGGGAGGGACGAGGGGGCAGAGGGAGAGAGAGGGGGGGAGAGGGGGGGACGAGGGGGGGAGAGAGAGAGAGAGAGACGGGGGGGAGAGAGAGAGAGAGAGAGAGAGAGAGAGACGGGGGGAGAGAGAGACAGAGAAGGGGGAGAGAGAGAGACGAGGGGGGAGAGAGAGGAGAGACGAGGGGGAGTGAAAGGAGGGACGAGGGGCGGGAGAGAGAAAGAGGCGGGACGAGGGGAGGAATGAGAGAGAGGAGTGACGAGGGGGGAGAGATACAGAGGAGGGACAAGGGGGGAGAGGGAGAGAAGAGGGACGAGGGGGAGAGAGGAGGGACGAGGGGGGAGAGAGAGAGAGAGGAGAGACGAGGGGGTAGAGAGAGAGGAGGGACGAGGGTGGGAGAGAGAGAGGAGGGACGAGGGGGAGAGAGAGAGAGACGAGGGGGAGAGAGAGAGAGGAGGGACGAGGGGGGAGAGGGAGAGAGAGCGGAGAGATAGAGAGAGACGGGGAGGGTGGGGACGAGGGAGGGGGTAGAGAGAGAGAGAGAGACGGGGGAGAGAGAGAGAGAGAGAGCAGGGACGAGAGAGAAAGAGGAGGGACGAGAAGGGAGAGACAGAGAGGAGAGGAGAGATCAGGGGGAGAGAGAGAGGAGGGATAAGGGGGAAGAGAGGAGGGACGAGGGGGGAGAGAGAGAGGATGGACGAGGGGGGAGAGAGAGAGGAGGGACGAGGGGGGAAATTGAGAGAGAGACGAGGGGGGAGAGAGAGAGATGAGGGGGGAGGGAGAGAGAGGAGAGACGAGGGGGGAGAGAGAGAGGAGGGACGAGGGGGGTAGAGAGAGAGAGAGACGGGGGCAGAGAGAGAGAGGGACGAGGGGGAAGAGAGAGAGAGAGACAGACGATGGGGGAGAGAGATAGAGGAGGGACGAGAGGCGGAGAGAGAGGGGGGAGAGAGAGAGAGAGACGGGGGAGGGAGACAGAGAGGGGGGGGCGAGAGAGACGAGGCGGGAGAGACAGAGAGACGAGGGGAGAGAGAGACAAGGAGGTACAGAGAGAGAAAGGGGTAGAGAGAGAGGAGAGACGACGGGGGAGAGAGAGAGCGGGGGGAGAGAGATAGAGGAGGGAGGAGGGGGGAGAGAGAGAGGAGGGACGTGGGGGGAGAGAGAGAGAGACGGGGGCAGAGAGAGAGGGACGAGAGGGGAAATTGAGAGAGAGACGAGGTGGGGAGAGAGAGAGATGAGGGGCAAGGGAGAGAGAGAGACGAGGGGGAAGAGAGAGAGATGAGGGGGAGAGAGAGAGAGGAGAGACGAGGGGGGAGAGAGAGAGAGAGGAGAGACGAGGGGGTAGAGAGAGAGGAGGGACGAGGGTGGGAGAGAGAGAGGAGGGACGAGGGGGAGAGAGAGAGAGACGGGGGCAGAGAGAGAGAGGGACGAGGGGGAAGAGAGAGAGAGACAGACGATGGCGGAGAGAGAGAGGAGTGACGAGAGGCGGAGAGAGAGGGGGAGAGAGAGATAGAGAGACGGGGGATGGAGACAGAGAAGGGGGGAGAGAGAGAGATGAGGCGGGACAGACAGAGAGACGAGGGGAGAGAGAGACGAGGAGGGAGAGAGAAAGGGGTAGAGAGAGAGGAGAGACGACGGGGGAGAGAGAGAGCGGGTGGAGAGAGAGAGAGGAGGGAGGAGGGAGGAGAGAGAGAGGAGGGACGTGGGGGGAGAGAGAGAGAGACGGGGGCAGAGAGAGAGGGACAAGAGGGGAAATTGAGAGAGAGACGAGGGGGGGAGAGAGTGATGAGGGGCGAGGGAGAGAGAGAGACGAGGGGGAAGAGAGAGAGATGAGGGGGAGAGAGAGAGAGGAGAGACGAGGGGGGAGAGAGAGAGAGAGGAGAGACGAGGGGGTAGAGAGAGAGGAGGGACGAGGGTGGGAGAGAGAGAGGAGGGACGAGGGGGAGAGAGAGAGAGACGGGGGCAGAGAGAGAGAGAGGGAGGAGGGGGAAGAGAGAGAGAGAGACAGAGAGAGACAGACGATGGCGGAGAGAGAGAGGAGTGACGAGAGGCGGAGAGTGAGGGGGAGAGAGAGATAGAGAGACGGGGGATGGAGACAGAGAAGGGGGGAGAGAGAGAGATGAGGCGGGACAGACAGAGAGACGAGGGGAGAGAGAGACGAGGAGGGAGAGAGAGAGAAAGGGGTAGAGAGAGAGGAGAGACGACGGGGGAGAGAGAGAGCGGGTGGAGAGAGAGAGAGGAGGGAGGAGGGAGGAGAGAGAGGGGGGAGTGACAGAGAGGGAGGACGAGGGGGGAGAGAGAGAGAGAGGAGGGACCAGGGGTGAGAGAGAGAGATAGAGACGGGGGCGAGAGAGAGAGAGACGAGGGCGGAGAGAGAGAGGAGGGGAGAGACAGAGGAAGGAAGAGAGAGAGAGAGGAGGGACGAGAGAGAGAGAGAGAGGAGGGATGAGGCGGGGAAAGAGAGGAGAGACGAGGGGGCAGATAGAGGAGAGACGAGAGGGAGAGAAAGGAGGGACGAGGGGGGAGAGAGAGAGAGGTGGGATGAGGTGGGGAAAGAGAGAGAGGAGGGAGGAAAGGGGAAACGATAGACAGAGGAGGGACGAGGGGGGAGAGAGAGAGGAGGGACGAGGTGGGAGAGAGAGAGAGAGACGAGGAGGGAGAGTAAGACGAGGGGGGTAGAGAGAGACGAGGGGGAGAGATAGAGAGACGAGGGGGGAGCGAGAGAGAGGAGGGGGAGAGAGGAGGGACGAGGGGGGAGAGAGAGAGAGAGAGAGGAGGGATGAGGGGGGAGAGAGAGAGGAGGGACGAGGTGGAGAGAGAGAGAGAGAGAGAGACGGGGGGAGAGAGAGAGAGACGAGGGGGAGAGAGAGAGACGAGGGGGGAGAGAGCGAGAGGAGGGAAGAGAGAGAGAGGAAGGACGAAAGAGAGAGGAGGGACGAGGGGAGGAGAGAGAAAGAGAGGAGAGGAGGGACGAGGGGGAGAGAGGCGGGACGAGGTGTGAGAGAGGAGGGACGAGGGGGGAGAGAGAGGGGAGGGACGAGGGGGTAGAGAGAGAGGAGGGACGAGGTGGAGAGATAGAGAGAGACGGAGAGAGAGAGAGAGACGAAGGGGGCCAGGGAGAGAGACAAGGGGAAGAGAGAGAGAGACGAGGGGGGAGAGAGAGAGGAGGGACGAGGGGGGAGAGAGAGGGGGGAGAGAGAGAGAGGAGGGACGAGGAGGAGAGAGAGAGAGACGAGGGGAGAGAGAGAGAGTCGAGTGGGGAGAGAGAGAGAGAGGAGGGACGAGGGGTGAGAGAGAGAGAAGGGACGGGGGAGAGAGAGACGAGGGGGGCGAGAGGAGAGGCTAGGGGGAGAGAGAGAGACGAGCGGAGGGGGAGAGAGGTAGAGGAGAGACGAGGGAGGAGAGAGAGAGATGAGGGGGGAGAGGGAGAGAAGAGAAACGAGGGGTGGAGAGAGAGGAGGGGTTAGAGCGAGAGAGACGAGGGGGGAGAGAGAGAGAAGAGAAACGAGGGGGGAGAGAGAGAGGAGGGGCAGAGACAAAGAAGAGGGATACAGAGAGACGAGAGGCTTGGGGGGAGAGGGAGGGAGGAGGGACGAGGGGGAGAGAGAGAGAGGATGGACGAGGGGGGAGAGAGAGAGAGGAGGGACGAGGGGGGAGAGAGAGAGAGGAGGGACGAGGGGAGAGAGAGAGAGAGAGAGAGAGAGAGGAGGGACCGGGGGGGAGAGAGAGAGAGAGAGAGAGACGGGGGCAAGTGAGAGAGAGACGAGGGGGGAGAGAGAGAGAGAGGGGGAGAGAGACAGAGGAAGGAAGAGAGAGAGAGAGAGGAGGGACGAGAGAGAGAGAGAGAGGATGGACGAGAGAGAGAGAGAGAGGGACGAAAGAGAGAGGAGGGACGAGGCGGGGAGAGAGAAAGAGAGGAGAGGAGAGACGAGGGGGAGAGAGAGAGAGGAGGGACGAGGGGGGAGAGAGAGAGGAGGGACGAGGGGGGAGAGCGAGAGGTGGGACGAGGGGGGAGAGAGAGAGAGAGAGACGGGGGCAGAGAGAGAGAGGGACGAGGGGGAAGAGAGAGAGAGAGACAGACGATGGGGGAGAGAGAGAGAGGAGGGACAAGAGGCGGAGAGAGAGGGGGGAGAGAGAGAGAGAGAGACGGGGGAGGGAGAGAGAGAAGCGGGGAGAGACAGAGAGACGAGGGGAGAGAGAGACGAGGAGGGAGAGAGAGAGAAAGGGGTAGAGAGGGAGGAGAGACGACGGGGGAGAGAGATAGCGGGGGGCGAGAGATAGATGAGGGAGGAGGGGGAGAGAGAGAGAGGAGGGACGAAGCGGGGAGAGAGAGAGAGAGACGAGGGGGGCGAGAGAGAGACGGGGGGAAGAAAAAGAGACGAGGGGGGAGAGAGAGCAAGGAGGAGAGAGAGAGGAGGGACGAGAGAGAGAGAGAGAGAGAGAGGAGTGACGAGAGAGAGAGAGGAGGGACGAGAGAGAGAGGAGGGACGAAAGAGAGAGGAGGAACAAGGTGGGGAGAGAGAAAGAGAGGAGAGGAGAGACGAGGGGGAGAGAGAGAGAGGAGGGACGAGGAGGGAGAGAGAGGCGGGACGAGGGGGGAGAGAGGAGGGACGAGGGTGAGAGAGAGAGAGGAGGGACGAGGGGGGAGAGAGAGAGGAGGGACGAGGAGGAGAGAGAAAGAGAGAGACGGGGGTAGAGAGAGAGACGGGGGGGAGAGAGAGAGGAGGGATGAGGGGAGTGAGAGAGGGGGGAGAGAGAGAGAGGAGTGACGAGGAGGGAGAGAGAGAGAGGAGGGACGAGGGGTGAGAGAGAGAGAGAGAGACGGGGGCGAGAGAGAGAGAGACGAGGGGGGAGAGAGAGGCGGGACGAGGGGGGAGAGAGGAGGGACGAGGGTGAGAGAGAGAGGTGGGACGGGGGGGGAGAGAGAGAGGAGGGACGAGCTGGAGAGAGAGAGAGAGAGAGACGGGGGAGAGAGAGAGAGACGAGGTTGGAGAGGGAGAGAGACAAGGGGAAGAGAGAGAGAGACGAGTGGGGGAGAGAGAGAGGAGGGACGAGGTGGGTGAGAGAGAGAGAGTAGAGGAGAGACGAGGGGGGAGAGAGAGGAGGGATGAGGGGGAGAGAGAGGAGGGACGAGGGGTGGGGAGAGAGGAGGGACGAGGGGGGAGAGAGAGAGAGAGAGACGGGGGGAGAGAGAGAGAGACGAGGGGGAAGAGAGAGAGTGAGAGACGAGGGGGAGAGAAAGGAGAGACGAGGGGCGGGAGAGAGAAAGAGGCGGGACGGGGGGAGGAATGAGAGAGAGGAGTGACGAGGTGGGAGAGATACAGAGCAGTGACAAGGGGGGAGAGGGAGAGAGAGGGGAGAGATAGAGAGAGAGGAGGGGAGAGAGGGGGGATGAGGGGGGGGGAGAGAGAGAGACGGGGGGAGATAGAGACAGAGAAGGGGGGAGAGAGAGACGAGGGGAGAGACACAGAGACGAGGGGAGAGAGAGACGAGGGCGGAGAGAGAGAGAAAGCGGTAGAGAGAGAGAGAGGAGAGACGAGGGGAGAGAGAGAGCGGGGGGAGAGAGATAGAGGAGGGACGAGGGGCGAGAGAGAGAAAGGAGGGACGTTGGGGAGAGAGAGAGACACGAGGGGGAGAGAGAGGGGAGGGACGAGGGGGCAGAGTGAGAGAGAGGGGAGAGAGAGAGGGTGGGAGAGGGGCGGACGGGGGGGGAGAGAGAGAGACGGGGGAGAGAGAGAGAGAGAGAGACGGGGGGAGAGAGAGACAGAGAAGGGGGGAGAGAGAGAGACGAGGGGGAGAGAAAGGAGGGACGAGGGGCGGAAGAGAGAAAGAGGCGGGACGAGGGGAGGAATGAGAGAGAGGAGTGACGAGGGGGGAGAGATACAAAGGAGGGACAAGGGGGGAGAGGGAGAGAAGAGGGACGAGGGGGAGAGAGGATGGACGAGGGGAGAGAGAGAGAGACGAGGGGAGAGAGAGAGAGACGAGTGGGGAGAGAGAGAGAGACGAGCGGGAGAGAGAGAGAGAGACGAGGGGGAGAGGGAGAGAGGAGGGACGAGGGGGGAGAGGGAGAGAGAGGGGAGAGATAGAGAGAGAGGGGGAGAGAGGGGGGGGCGAGTGGGGGAGTAGAGAGAGAGAAAGACATAGACGGGGGAGAGAGAGAGAGAGAGACGGGGGGAGATAGAGACAGAGAAGGGGGGAGAGAGAGACGAGGGGGAGAGACACAGAGACGAGGGAGAGAGAGACGAGGGCGGAGAGAGAGAGAAAGCGGTAGAGAGAGAGAGGAAAGACGAGGGGAGAGAGAGAGCGAGGGGAGAGAGATAGAGGAGGGACGAGGGGCGAGAGAGAGAAAGGAGGGACGTTGGGGAGAGAGAAAGAGATGGGGGGAGAGAGAGGGGAGGGACGAGGGGGCAGAGGGAGAGAGAGGGGGGGACGAGGGGGGGAGAGAGAGAGAGAGAGACGGGGGGGAGAGAGAGAGAGAGAGACGGGGGGAGAGAGAGACAGAGAAGGGGGAGAGAGAGAGACGAGGGGGGAGAGAGAGGAGAGACGAGGGGGAGTGAAAGGAGGGACGAGGGGCGGGAGAGAGAAAGAGGCGGGACGAGGGGAGGAATGAGAGAGAGGAGTGACGAGGGGGGAGAGATACAGAGGAGGGACAAGGGGGGAGAGGGAGAGAAGAGGGACGAGGGGGAGAGAGGAGGGACGAGGGGGGAGAGAGAGAGAGAGGAGAGACGAGGGGGTAGAGAGAGAGGAGGGACGAGGGTGGGAGAGAGAGAGGAGGGACGAGGGGGAGAGAGAGAGAGACGAGGGGGAGAGAGAGAGAGGAGGGACGAGGGGGGAGAGGGAGAGAGAGCGGAGAGATAGAGAGAGACGGGGAGGGTGGGGACGAGGGAGGGGGTAGAGAGAGAGAGAGAGACGGGGGAGAGAGAGAGAGAGAGAGCAGGGACGAGAGAGAAAGAGGAGGGACGAGAAGGGAGAGACAGAGAGGAGAGGAGAGATCAGGGGGAGAGAGAGAGGAGGGATAAGGGGGAAGAGAGGAGGGACGAGGGGGGAGAGAGAGAGGATGGACGAGGGGGGAGAGAGAGAGGAGGGACGAGGGGGGAAATTGAGAGAGAGACGAGGGGGGAGAGAGAGAGATGAGGGGGGAGGGAGAGAGAGGAGAGACGAGGGGGGAGAGAGAGAGGAGGGACGAGGGGGGTAGAGAGAGAGAGGGACGAGGGGGAAGAGAGAGAGAGAGACAGACGATGGGGGAGAGAGATAGAGGAGGGACGAGAGGCGGAGAGAGAGGGGGGAGAGAGAGAGAGAGACGGGGGAGGGAGACAGAGAGGGGGGGGCGAGAGAGACGAGGCGGGAGAGACAGAGAGACGAGGGGAGAGAGAGACAAGGAGGTACAGAGAGAGAAAGGGGTAGAGAGAGAGGAGAGACGACGGGGGAGAGAGAGAGCGGGGGGAGAGAGATAGAGGAGGGAGGAGGGGGGAGAGAGAGAGGAGGGACGTGGGGGGAGAGAGAGAGAGACGGGGGCAGAGAGAGAGGGACGAGAGGGGAAATTGAGAGAGAGACGAGGTGGGGAGAGAGAGAGATGAGGGGCAAGGGAGAGAGAGAGACGAGGGGGAAGAGAGAGAGATGAGGGGGAGAGAGAGAGAGGAGAGACGAGGGGGGAGAGAGAGAGAGAGGAGAGACGAGGGGGTAGAGAGAGAGGAGGGACGAGGGTGGGAGAGAGAGAGGAGGGACGAGGGGGAGAGAGAGAGAGAGACGGGGGCAGAGAGAGAGAGGGACGAGGGGGAAGAGAGAGAGAGACAGACGATGGCGGAGAGAGAGAGGAGTGACGAGAGGCGGAGAGAGAGGGGGAGAGAGAGATAGAGAGACGGGGGATGGAGACAGAGAAGGGGGGAGAGAGAGAGATGAGGCGGGACAGACAGAGAGACGAGGGGAGAGAGAGACGAGGAGGGAGAGAGAAAGGGGTAGAGAGAGAGGAGAGACGACGGGGGAGAGAGAGAGCGGGTGGAGAGAGAGAGAGGAGGGAGGAGGGAGGAGAGAGAGAGGAGGGACGTGGGGGGAGAGAGAGAGAGACGGGGGCAGAGAGAGAGGGACAAGAGGGGAAATTGAGAGAGAGACGAGGGGGGGAGAGAGTGATGAGGGGCGAGGGAGAGAGAGAGACGAGGGGGAAGAGAGAGAGATGAGGGGGAGAGAGAGAGAGGAGAGACGAGGGGGGAGAGAGAGAGAGAGGAGAGACGAGGGGGTAGAGAGAGAGGAGGGACGAGGGTGGGAGAGAGAGAGGAGGGACGAGGGGGAGAGAGAGAGAGACGGGGGCAGAGAGAGAGAGAGGGAGGAGGGGGAAGAGAGAGAGAGAGACAGAGAGAGACAGACGTTGGCAGAGAGAGAGAGGAGTGACGAGAGGCGGAGAGTGAGGGGGAGAGAGAGATAGAGAGACGGGGGATGGAGACAGAGAAGGGGGGAGAGAGAGAGATGAGGCGGGACAGACAGAGAGACGAGGGGAGAGAGAGACGAGGAGGGAGAGAGAGAGAAAGGGGTAGAGAGAGAGGAGAGACGACGGGGGAGAGAGAGAGCGGGTGGAGAGAGAGAGAGGAGGGAGGAGGGAGGAGAGAGAGGGGGGAGTGACAGAGAGGGAGGACGAGGGGGGAGAGAGAGAGAGAGGACCGACCAGGGGTGAGAGAGAGAGATAGAGACGGGGGCGAGAGAGAGAGAGACGAGGGGGGAGAGAGAGAGGAGGGGAGAGACAGAGGAAGGAAGAGAGAGAGAGAGGAGGGACGAGAGAGAGAGAGAGAGGAGGGATGAGGCGGGGAAAGAGAGGAGAGACGAGGGGGCAGATAGAGGAGAGACGAGAGGGAGAGAAAGGAGGGACGAGGGGGGAGAGAGAGAGAGGTGGGATGAGGTGGGGAAAGAGAGAGAGGAGGGAGGAAAGGGGAAACGATAGACAGAGGAGGGACGAGGGGGGAGAGAGAGAGGAGGGACGAGGTGGGAGAGAGAGAGAGAGACGAGGAGGGAGAGTAAGACGAGGGGGGTAGAGAGAGACGAGGGGGAGAGATAGAGAGACGAGGGGGGAGCGAGAGAGAGGAGGGGGAGAGAGGAGGGACGAGGGGGGGAGAGAGAGAGAGAGAGAGGAGGGATGAGGGGGGAGAGAGAGAGGAGGGACGAGGTGGAGAGAGAGAGAGAGAGAGAGACGGGGGGAGAGAGAGAGAGACGAGGGGGAGAGAGAGAGACGAGGGGGGAGAGAGCGAGAGGAGGGAAGAGAGAGAGAGGAAGGACGAAAGAGAGAGGAGGGACGAGGGGAGGAGAGAGAAAGAGAGGAGAGGAGGGACGAGGGGGGAGAGAGGCGGGACGAGGTGTGAGAGAGGAGGGACGAGGGGGGAGAGAGAGGGGAGGGACGAGGGGGTAGAGAGAGAGGAGGGACGAGGTGGAGAGATAGAGAGAGACGGGGAGAGAGAGAGAGACGAAGGGGGCCAGGGAGAGAGACAAGGGGAAGAGAGAGAGAGACGAGGGGGGAGAGAGAGAGGAGGGACGAGGGGGGAGAGAGAGGGGGGAGAGAGAGAGAGGAGGGACGAGGAGGAGAGAGAGAGAGACGAGGGGAGAGAGAGAGAGTCGAGTGGGGAGAGAGAGAGAGAGGAGGGACGAGGGGTGAGAGAGAGAGAAGGGACGGGGGAGAGAGAGACGAGGGGGGCGAGAGGAGAGGCTAGGGGGAGAGAGAGAGACGAGCGGAGGGGGAGAGAGGTAGAGGAGAGACGAGGGAGGAGAGAGAGAGATGAGGGGGGAGAGGGAGAGAAGAGAAACGAGGGGTGGAGAGAGAGGAGGGGTTAGAGCGAGAGAGACGAGGGGGGAGAGAGAGAGAAGAGAAACGAGGGGGGAGAGAGAGAGGAGGGGCAGAGACAAAGAAGAGGGATACAGAGAGACGAGAGGCTTGGGGGGAGAGGGAGGGAGGAGGGACGAGGGGGAGAGAGAGAGAGGAGGGACGAGGGGGGAGAGAGAGAGAGGAGGGACGAGGGGGGAGAGAGAGAGAGGAGGGACGAGGGGAGAGAGAGAGAGAGAGATAGAGAGAGGAGGGACCGGGGGGGAGAGAGAGAGAGAGAGAGAGACGGGGGCAAGTGAGAGAGAGACGAGGGGGGAGAGAGAGAGAGGGGGGGAGAGAGACAGAGGAAGGAAGAGAGAGAGAGAGAGGAGGGACGAGAGAGAGAGAGAGAGGATGGACGAGAGAGAGAGAGAGAGAGAGAGGGACGAAAGAGAGAGGAGGGACGAGGCGGGGAGAGAGAAAGAGAGGAGAGGAGAGACGAGGGGGAGAGAGAGAGAGGAGGGACGAGGGGGGAGAGAGAGAGGAGGGACGAGGGGGGAGAGCGAGAGGTGGGACGAGGGGGGAGAGAGAGAGAGAGAGACGGGGGCAGAGAGAGAGAGGGACGAGGGGGAAGAGAGAGAGAGAGACAGACGATGGGGGAGAGAGAGAGAGGAGGGACAAGAGGCGGAGAGAGAGGGGGGGAGAGAGAGAGAGAGAGACGGGGGAGGGAGAGAGAGAAGCGGGGAGAGACAGAGAGACGAGGGGAGAGAGAGACGAGGAGGGAGAGAGAGAGAAAGGGGTAGAGAGGGAGGAGAGACGACGGGGGAGAGAGATAGCGGGGGGCGAGAGATAGATGAGGGAGGAGGGGGAGAGAGAGAGAGGAGGGACGAAGCGGGGAGAGAGAGAGAGAGACGAGGGGGGCGAGAGAGAGACGGGGGGAAGAAAAAGAGACGAGGGGGGAGAGAGAGCAAGGAGGAGAGAGAGAGGAGGGACGAGAGAGAGAGAGAGAGAGAGAGGAGTGACGAGAGAGAGAGAGGAGGGACGAGAGAGAGAGGAGGGACGAAAGAGAGAGGAGGAACAAGGTGGGGAGAGAGAAAGAGAGGAGAGGAGAGACGAGGGGGAGAGAGAGAGAGGAGGGACGAGGAGGGAGAGAGAGGCGGGACGAGGGGGGAGAGAGGAGGGACGAGGGTGAGAGAGAGAGAGGAGGGACGAGGGGGGAGAGAGAGAGGAGGGACGAGGAGGAGAGAGAAAGAGAGAGACGGGGGTAGAGAGAGAGACGGGGGGGAGAGAGAGAGGAGGGATGAGGGGAGTGAGAGAGGGGGGAGAGAGAGAGAGGAGTGACGAGGAGGGAGAGAGAGAGAGGAGGGACGAGGGGTGAGAGAGAGAGAGAGAGACGGGGGCGAGAGAGAGAGAGACGAGGGGGGAGTGAGAGGCGGGACGAGGGGGGAGAGAGGAGGGACGAGGGTGAGAGAGAGAGGTGGGACGGGGGGGGAGAGAGAGAGGAGGGACGAGCTGGAGAGAGAGAGAGAGAGAGACGGGGGAGAGAGAGAGAGACGAGGTTGGAGAGGGAGAGAGACAAGGGGAAGAGAGAGAGAGACGAGTGGGGGAGAGAGAGAGGAGGGACGAGGTGGGGTGAGAGAGAGAGAGTAGAGGAGAGACGAGGGGGGAGAGAGAGGAGGGATGAGGGGGAGAGAGAGGAGGGACGAGGGGTGGGGGAGAGAGGAGGGACGAGGGGGGAGAGAGAGAGAGAGAGACGGGGGGAGAGAGAGAGAGACGAGGGGGAAGAGAGAGAGTGAGAGACGAGGGGGGAGAGAGAGAGGAGGGACGAGAGGCGAAGAGAGAGGGGGAGAGAGAGAAGAGTGGCGAGCGAGAGACGAGGGGGGAGAGAGAGAGAGAGACGAGGGGGGAGCGAGAGAGAGAGAGGAGGGACTAGGGGTGTGAGAGAGAGAGGAGGGAAGAGAGAGGAGAGAGAGACGAGGGGAGAGAGAGAGAGAGACGACGTTGGCGAGGGATAGAGACAAGGGGAAGAGAGAGAGAGACGAGTGGGGGAGAGAGAGAGGAGGGACGAGGTGGGGTGAGAGAGAGAGTAGAGGAGAGACGAGTGGGGAGAGAGAGGAGGGATGAGGGGGAGAGAGAGGAGGGACGAGGGCGGGAGAGAGAGGAGGGACGAGGGGGGAGAGAGAGAGAGAGAAGGGGGGAGAGAGAGAGAGACGAGGGGGAAGAGAGAGAGTGAGAGACGAGGGGGGAGAGAGAGAGAGAGGAGGGACGAGAGGCGGAGAGAGAGGGGGGAGAGAGAGAAGAGGGGGGGAGCGAGAGACGAGGGGGAGAGAGGAGGGACGAGGGGGGAGAGAGAGAGAGAGGAGGGATGAGGGGGGAGAGAGAGAGAGGAGGGACGAGGCTGAGAGAGGGACGAGGGGGGAGAAAGAGAGAGAGAGAGGAGGGACAAGGGGTGTGAGACAGAAAGAGGAGGGACGAGGGGGGAGAGAGAGAGAGACGAGGGGGGAGAGAGGGAGACGAGGGGGAGAGAGGAGGGACGAGGGGGGAGAGAAAGACGAGAGACGAGGTGCGAGAGAGGGACGAGGCGGGAGAGAGAGAGAGAGGAGGGACTAGCGGCGTGAGAGAGAGAGAGAGGAGGGAAGAGAGGGGAGAGAGAGACGAGGGGAGAGAGAGAGAGACGAGGTTGGAGAGGGAGAGAGACAAGGGGAAGAGGGAGAGAGACGAGTCGGGGAGAGAGAGAGGAGGGACAAGGGGGGAGAGAGAGGGGGAGAGAGAGAGAGAGAGAGGAGGGACGAGGCTGAGAGAGGGACCAGGTGTGAGAGAGAGAGAGAGAGAGATGGGGGCGAGAGAGAGAGAGACGAGGGGGGAGAGAGAGAGAGGAGGGGGAGAGAGAGAGAGAGAGGAGGGACGAGGCAGGGTGAGAGAGAGAAGGGACGAGGGGGAGAGAGACACGAGGTGGGCGAAAGGAGAGACAAGGGGGGAGAGAGAGAGACGAGTGGGGGGGGGAGAGATAGAGGAGGGACGAGGGGGGGAGAGAGAGAGACGAGGGGAGAGAGAGAGAGAGAGACGAGAGGGGAGAGAGGAGAGATGAGGGGGGAGAGAGAGAGAAGAGAAACGAGGGGGGCAGAGAGAGAGATGAGGGGGAGAGAGAGAGAGAAGAGGGGAGAGACAGAGGAAGGAAGAGAGAGAGAGAGGAGGGACGAGAGAGAGAGAGAGAGCGGAGGGACGCGAGAGATAGAGAGAGGCAGAACGAGAGAGAGAGAGATGAGGGACGAGGGGGGGCAGAGAGAGAGAGGAGAGGAGAGACGAGGGGGGAGAGAGAGGAGGGATGAGGGGGGAGAGAGAGGAGGGACGTGGGGGGAGAGAGTAGAGACGAGGGGGAGAGAGAGAGAGGAGGGACGGGGGAGAGAGAGAGAGGAGGGACGAGGGGGGAGAGAGAGAGAGAGACGGGGGAGAGAGAGAGAGAGACGAGGGGGAAGAGAGAGAGAGAGAGACGAGGGAGGAGAGAGAGAGGAGGGACGAGAGGCGGAGAGAGAGGGGGAGAGAGAGACGAGGGGGCAGAGAGAGAGAGGAGAGACGAGAGGGGAGAGAGGAGAGTAGAGACGAGTGGGGAGAGAGAGAGGAGGGATGGGGGGAGAGAGAGGAGAGACGAGGGGGAGAGAAAGGAGGGACGAGGGTGGGAGAGAGAGAGAGGGGGGAAAGAGAGAGAGGAGGGACGAGGGGGGAGAGAGACAGAGGAGGGACAAGGGGGGGAGAGGGAGAGAGGAGGTACGAGTGGGGAGAGAGGAGGGACCAGGGGTGAGATAGAGAGAGAGAGAGACGGGGGCGAGAGAGAGAGAGACGAGGGGGGAGAGAGAGAGAGGAGGGGAGAGACAGATGAAGGAAGAGAGAGAGAGGAGGAACGAGAGAGGGAGAGAGGAGGGACGAGAGAGAGAGGAGGGACGAGGGGGTGAGAGAGAGAGAGTAGATGAGAGACGAGGGGCGAGAGAGAGGAGGGGGGAGGGGAGAGAGAGGAGGGACGAGGGGGGAGAGAGAGGAGGGACGAGCGGGGGAGAGAGAGAGAGGAGGGACGAGGGGGTAGAGAGAGAGAGAGAGAGAGAGAGAGACAGGGGGGTAGCGAGAGAGAGAGAGACGAGGGGGAAGAGAGAGAGAGACGAGAGGTGAGAGAGAGAGAGGAGGGACGAGAGGCGGAGAGAGAGGGGGCAGAGAGAGAGACGAGGGGGGAGAGAGAGAGGGGAGAGAGGAGAGGAGAGACGAGGGGGAGAGAGAGAGAGACGAGAGGAGAGACGAGGGGGGAGAGAGAGAGGAGAATGAGGGGGGAGAGAGAGGAGAGACGAGGGGGCAGAGGGAGGAGAGACGAGAGGGAGAGAAAGGAGGGACGAGGGGGGGAGAGACAGAGAGGTGGGTCGAGGGTGGGAAAGAGAGAGAGGAGGGACGAAAGGGGAAACGATAGACAGAGAAGGGACGAGGGGGGAGAGAGGAGAGACGAAGGGGTGTAGAGAGGAGGGACGAAGTGGGAGAGAGAGAGACGAGGAGGGAGAGAAAGACGAGGGTTGAGAGAGAGACGAGGGGGGAGAGAGAGAGAGACGAGGGGGGAGCAAGAGAGAGAGGAGGGGGAGAGAGGAGGGACGGAGGGGAGCGAGAGAGATAGAGAGGAGGGATGAGGGGGAGAGAGAGAGAGAGGAGGGGCGAGGGGGGAGAGAGAGACAAGGGCTGAGAGAGAGAGGGGAGAGAGGAGAGGAGAGACGAGGGGAGGAGAGAGAGAGGAGAGGAGAGACGAGGGGGAGAGAGACTGGAGGGATGAGGGGGAGAGAGAGGAGAGACGAGGGGGAGAGAAAGGAGGGACGAGGGGGGAGAGAGAGAGAGAGGTGGGACGAGGGGGGGGGAAAGAGAGAGAGGAGGGACGAAAGGGGAAAAGATAGACAGAGGAGGGAGGAGGGGGGAGAGAGGAGGGACGAAGGGGTGTAGAGAGGAGGGACGAGGTGGGAGAGAGAGAGAGACGAGGGGGGAGAGAGAGACGAGGGGGGAGAGAGCGACGAGGGGAGGGGGAGAGAGAGAGAGAGACGAGGGGGGAGCGAGAGAGAGGGGGGAGAGAGGAGGGACGAGGGGGGAGAGAGAGAGAGAGGGGAGGGATGAGGGGGGAGATAGAGAGAGAGGAGGGACGAGGGGGGAGAGAGGGACGAGGGGAGAGAGAGAGAGAGAGAGAGAGAGAGGAAGGACGAGGGGTGTGAGAGAGAGAGAGGAGGGACGAGGGGGGAGAGAGAGAGACGAGGGGGGTGAGAGGGAGACGAGGGGGAGAGAGGAGGGACGAGGGGGTGAGAGAGAGGAGGGATGAGGGGGAAGAGAGGGACGAGGGGGGAGAGAGTGAGAGAGGAGGGACGAGGGGGGTGAGAGAGAGAGAGAGGAGGGACGAGAGGGGGAGAGAAAGACAAGGGGGAAGAGAGAGAGACGAGTGGGGGAGAGAGAGAGGAGGCACCAGGGGTGAGAGACAGAGAGAGACCGGGCCGAGAGAGAGAGAGAGATGAGGGGAGAGAGAGAGAGAGGACGGGAGAGACAGAGAAATGAAGAGAGAGAGAGAGGAGGGATGAGAGAGAGAGAGAGAGAAAGAGGAGGGACGAGAGAGAGAGGAGGGACGAGAGAGAGAGGAGGGACGAGGGGGGCAGAGAGAGAGAGGAGAGGAGGGACGAGCGGGGAGAGAGGAGGGACGAGGGGGAGAGAGAGAGGAGGGACGGGGGAGAGTGAGAGAGGAGGGACGAGGGGCAGAGAGAGAGAGAGAGAGACGGGGGAGAGCGAGAGAGAGAGACGGGGGGAAGAGAGAGAGAGACGAGGGGGGAGAGAGAGAGTGGAGGGACGAGAGGCGGAGAGAGAGGGGGGAGAGATAGACGAAGGGGGAGAGAGAGAGAGGAGAGACGAGAGGGGAGAGAGGAGAGGAGAGACGAGGGGGAGAGAGAGAGAGGAGTGGAGAGACGAGGGGGTAGAGAGAGAGGAGGGATGAGGGGGGAGAGACAGGAGAGACGAGGGGGAGAGAAAGGAGGGACGAGGGGCGGGAGAGAGAGAGAGGAGGGACGAGGGGAGAGAGGGGGTGGAGAGAGAGAGGCGGGACGAAGGGGGGAGAGAGAGAGAGAGAGACGAGGGGGGCGAGAGAGAGACGGGGGGAGAAGAGAGACGAAGGGGGGGAGAGAGCAAGGAGGGAAAGAGAGAGACCGAGAAGAGAGGAGGGACGAGAGAGAGAGGAGGGACGAAAGAGAGAGGAGGAACACGGTGGGGAGAGAGAAAGAGAGGAGAGGAGAGACGAGGGGGAGAGAGAGAGAGAGGAGGAACGCGGGGTTGAGAGAGAGAGATGAGGGACGAGAGGGGAGAGAGAGACGAGAGGAGAGAGAGAGAGAGAGACGAGGTTGGAGAGGGAGAGAGACAAGGGGAAGAGAGAGAGAGACGTGTGGGGGAGAGAGAGAGGAGGGACGAGGGGGGAGAGAGAGTGGGGGGCGAGAGAGAGGGAGGACGAGGGGGAGAGAGAGAGAGATGAGAGGACCAGGGTGAGAGAGAGAGAGAGAGAGGACGGGGGCGAGAGTGAGAGAGACGAGGTGAGAGAGAGAGAGAGGAGGGGGAGAGACAGAGGAAGCAATAGAGAGAGAGAGAGGAGGGACGAGAGAGAGAGAGAGGAGTGACGAGAGAGAGAAGAGGGACGACAGAGAGAGGAGGGACGAAAGAGAGAGGAGGAACAAGGTGGGGAGTGAGAAAGAGAGGAGAGGAGAGACGAAGGGGAGAGAGAGAGAGGAGGGACGGGGGTGAGAGAGAGGCGGGACGAGGGGGGAGAGAGAGAGAGAGAGACGAGGGGGGCGAGAGAGAGACGGGGGGAGAAAGAGAGACGAGGGGGGAGAGAGAGCAAGGAGGGAAGAGAGAGAGAGAGGAGGGGGGGGAAGAGGGGGGAGAGAGAGAGAGAGACGGGGGAGTGAGAGAGAGAGAGACGGGGGGAGAGAGAGACAGAGAAGGGGGGGAGAGAGAGAGAGAGAGAGAGGAGGGGAGAGACAGTGGTAGGAAGAGAGGAGGGACGAGAGAGAGAGAGAGAGTGGAGGGACGAGAGAGAGAGAGAGAGGAGGGACGAGGGAGAGAAAGGAAGGACGAGGGGGTAGAGAGAAAAAGAGGAGAGGAGAGACGAGGGGGAGAGAGAGAGAGGAGGGACGAGGGGGCAGAGAGAGGCGGGCCGAGGGGGAGAGAGGAGGGACGAGGAGGAGAGAGACGGGAGGGACGAGGGGGGAGAGAGAGAGGAGGGACGAGGTGGAGAGAGAGAGAGAGGAGGGACGGGAGGAGAGAGAAAGAGAGGAGAGGAGAGACGACGGGGAGAGAGAGAGGAGGGGACGAGGGGGAGAGAGAGGCGGGAGGAGGGGGGAGAGAGGAGTGACGAGGGGGGAGAGAGAGAGGGGAGGGACGAGGAGGGAGAGAGAGAGGAGGGACGAGATGGAGAGAGAGAGAGACGGGGAGAGAGAGAGACGAGGTTGGAGAGGGAGAGAGACAAGGGGAAGAGAGAGAGACGAGTGGGGGAGAGAGAGAGGAGGGACGTGGGGGAGAGAGAGGGGGGAGAGAGAGAGGGGGAGGACGAGGGGGGAGAGAGAGAGAGCGGAGGGACCAGGTGTGAGAGAGAGAGAGAGCCGGGGGCGAGAGAGAGAGAGAGACGGGGGCGAGAGAGAGAGGAGGGGAGAGACAGAGGAAGGAAGAGAGAGAGAAGAGGAGGGACGAGAGAGAGAGAGAGGAGGGACGAGAGAGAGAGAGAGTGAGAGGAGGGAAGAGAGAGAGAGAGGAGGGACGGGGGGCAGAGAGAGAGAGGAGAGGAGAGAAGAGGGGGGAGAGAGAGGAGGGATGGGGGGACAGAGAGGAGGGACGGGGGAGAGTGAGAGAGGAGGGACGGGGGGGAGAGAGAGAGAGAGAGAGAGACGGGGGGGGAGAGATTGAGAGAGAGAGAAAGACGAGGGGGAAGAGAGAGAGAGAGAGAGACGAGGGGGAGAGAGAGAGGAGAGACGACGGGGTGAGAAAGGAGGGACGAGGGGCGGGAAGAGAGAGAGAGGCGGGACGAGGTGGGGAATGAGAGAGAGGAGGGACGAGGGGGGAGAGAGACAGAGGAGGGACAAGGGGGGCGAGGGAGAGAGGAGGGACGAGGGGGAGAGAGGAGGGACGGGGGAGAGTGGAGGGACGAGGGGAGAGAGGGAGAGAGAGACGAGGGGAGAGAGAGAGAGAGACGAGGGGAGAGAGAGAGAGACGAGTGGGAAGAGAGAGAGAGACAAGGGGGAGAGAGAGTGAGACGAGGGGGGAGAGAGAGGGGAGGGACGAGGGGGCAGAGGGAGAGAGAGAGGAGAGAGGGGGGGGAGAGGGGGGGAAGAGGGGGGAGAGAGAGAGAGAGACGGGGGAGTGAGAGAGAGAGAGACGGGGGGAGAGAGAGACAGAGAAGGGGGGGAGAGAGAGACGAGGGGGAGAGACACAGAGACGAGGGGGGAGAGAGAGGAGAGACGAGGGGGAGAGAAAGGAGAGACGAGGGGCGGGAGAGAGAAAGACGCGGGACGAGGGGAGGAATGAGAGAGAGGAGTGATGAGGGGGGAGAGATACAGAGGAGTGACAAGGGGGGAGAGGGAGAGAAGAGGGACGAGGGGGAGAGAGGAGGGACGAGGGGAGAGAGAGAGAGACGAGGGGAGAGAGAGAGAGACGAGTGGGGAGAGAGATAGAGACGAGGGGGAGAGAGAGAGAGACGAGGGGGAGAGAGAGAGAGGAGGGACGAGGGGGGAGAGGGAGAGAGAGGGGAGAGATAGAGAGAGAGGAGGGGAGAGAGGGGGGGACGAGGGGGTGTAGAGAGAGAGACGGGGGGAGAAGAGAGACGAGGGGGAGAGAGAGCAAGGAGGGAAGAGAGAGAGAGAGGAGGGACGAGAGAGAGAGGAGGGACGAAAGAGAGAGGAGGAACACGGTGGGGAGAGAGAAAGAGAGGAGAGGAGAGACGAGGGGGGGGGGGGGAGGAGGGGGAGAGAGAGAGGAGGAACGCGGGGGTTGAGAGAGAGAGATGAGGGACGAGAGGGGAGAGAGAGACGAGAGGAGAGAGAGAGACGAGGTTGGAGAGGGAGAGAGACAAGGGGAAGAGAGAGAGAGGACGTGTGGGGGAGAGAGAGAGGAGGGACGAGGGGGGAGAGAGAGTGGGGGGCGAGAGAGAGGGAGGACGAGGGGGGAGAGAGAGAGAGAGGAGGGACCAGGGGTGAGAGAGAGAGAGAGAGACGGGGGCGAGAGTGAGAGAGACGAGGTGAGAGAGAGAGAGAGGAGGGGAGAGACAGAGGAAGCAATGGAGAGAGAGAGAGGAGGGACGAAAGAGAGAGGAGGAACAAGGTGGGGAGTGAGAAAGAGAGGAGAGGAGAGACGAGGGGAGAGAGAGAGAGGAGGGACGGGGGGGAGAGAGAGGCGGGACGAGGGGGGAGAGAGGAGGGACGAGGGTGAGAGAGAGAGAGAGGAGAGACGAGGGGAGAGAGAGTGAGGAGGGACCAGGTGGAGAGAGAAAGAGAGAGACGGGAGGGAGAGAGAGAGACGAGGGGGGAGAGGAAGAGAGACAAGGGGAAGAGAGAGAGAGACGAGTGGGGGAGAGAGAGAGGAGGGACGAGGGGGGAGAGAGAGTGGGGGGAGAGAGAGAGAGGTAGGACGAGGGGGGAGAGAGAGAGAGAGGAGGGACCAGGGGTGAGAGGGAGAGAGAGAGACGGGGGCGAGAGTGAGAGAGACGAGGGAGGAGAGAGAGAGAGGAGGGGAGAGACAGAGCAAGGAAGAGAGAGAGAGAGGAGGTACGAGAGAGAGAGAGAGAGGAGGGACGAGAGAGAGAGAGAGGAGTGACGAGAGAGAGAGAGGAGGGACGAGAGAGAGAGGAGGGACGAAAGAGAGAGGAGGAACAAGGTGGGGAGAGAGAAAGAGAGGAGAGGAGAGACGAGGGGGAGAGAGAGAGAGGAGGGACGAGGGGGGAGAGAGAGGCGGGAGGAGGGGGGACAGAGGAGGGACGAGGGTGAGAGAGAGAGAGGAGGGACGAGGGGGCAGAGAGAGAGGAGGGACGAGGAGGAGAGAGAAAGAGAGAGACGGGGGGAGAGAGAGAGATGGGGGGGAGAGGGAGAGAGACAAGGGGAAGAGAGAGCGAGACGAGTGGGGGAGAGAGAGAGAGGAGTGACGAGGAGGGAGAGAGAGAGAGGAGGGACGAGGGGTGAGAGAGAGAGAGAGAGAGACGGGGGCGAGAGAGAGAGAGAGACGAGGGGGGAGAGAGAGGCGGGACGAGGGGGGGAGAGAGGAGGGACGAGGGTGAGAGAGAGAGGAGGGACGAGGGGGGAGAGAGAGAGGAGGGACGAGCTGGAGAGAGAGAGAGAGAGACGGGGGGAGAGAGAGAGAGACGAGGTTGGAGAGGGAGAGAGACAAGGCGAAGAGAGAGCGAGACGAGTGGGGGAAGAGAGAGAGGAGGGACGAGGTGGGGTGAGAGAGAGAGAGAGTAGAGGAGAGACGAGGGGGGAGAGAGAGGAGGGATGAGGGGAGAGAGAGGAGGGACGAGGGGCGGAGAGAGAGGAGGGACGAGGGGGGAGAGAGAGAGACAGAGACGGGGGGGAGAGAGAGAGAGATGAGGGGGAAGAGAGAGAGTGAGAGACGAGGGGGGAGAGAGAGAGGAGGGATGAGAGGCGAAGAGAGAGGGGGAGAGAGAGAAGAGGGGGGAGCGAGAGACGAGGGGGAGAGAGAGAGAGACGAGGGGGGCGCGAGAGAGAGGAGGGGGAGAGAGGAGGGACGTGGGGGGAGAGAGAGAGAGAGAGACGGAGGCGAGAGAGAGAGACGAGGGGGGAGAGAGAGAGGAGGGGAGAGACAGAGGAAGGAAGAGAGAGAGAGAGGAGGGACGAGAGAGAGAGAGAGGAGGGACGAGAGAGAGAGAGAGGAGGGACGAAAGAGAGAGAGGAGGACGGGGGGCAGAGAGAGAGAGGAGAGGAGAGACGAGGGGGGAGAGAGAGGAGGGATGAGGGGGGAGAGGGAGGAGGGACGAGGTGGGGAGGGAGGAGGGACTAGGGCGAGAGAGAGAGGAGGGACGGGGGGAGAGTGAGAGAGGAGGGACGAGAAGGGGGGAGAGAGAGAGAGAGACGGGGGGAGAGAGAGAGAGAGAGAGACGTGGGGGAAGAGAGAGAGAGAGACGAGGGGGGAGAGAGAGAGAGGAGGGACGAGGGGGGAGAGAGAGGCGGAACGAGGGCGGAGAGAGGAGGGTCGAGGGGGGAGAGAGAGAGGGGAGGGACGAGGGGGGAGAGAGAGAGGAGGGACGAGGTGGAGAGAGAGAGAGAGACAGGGGGAGAGAGAGAGAGAGAGAGACGAGGTTGGAGAGGGAGAGAGACTAGGGGAAGAGAGAGAGACGAGTGTGGGAGAGAGAGAGGAGTGACGAGGGGTGAGAGAGAGGGGGGAGAGAGAGAGGGGGAGTACTAGGGGGGAGAGAGACAGAGTGGAGGGACCAGGTGCGAGAGAGAGAGAGAGACGGTGGCGAGAGAGAGAGAGACGAGGGGTGAGAGAGAGAGGAGGGGGGAGACAGAGGAAGGAAGAGAGAGAGAGAGGAGGGACGAGAGAGAAAGAGAGAGAGGAGGGACGAGAGAGAGAGAGAGGAGGGACGAGAAAGAAAGAGGAGGGACGAGAAGGGAGAGACAGAGAGGAGAGGAGAGATGAGGGGGAGAGAGAGAGGAGGGATGGGGGAGAGAGAGAGTGGCGGGACGAGAGGGGAGAGAGAGAGGAGGGACGACGGGGGAGAGAGAGAGAGGCGGGACGAGAGGGGAGAGAAAGAGGAGGGATGGGGAGAGAGAGAGAGAGACGGGGGCAGAGAGAGAGAGGGAAGAGGGGGAAATTGAGAGAGAGACGAGGGGGGGAGAGAGAGAGATGAGGGGGAGGGAGAGAGAGAGACGAGGGGGAAGAGAGAGAGATGAGGGGGGAGAGAGAGAGGAGAGACGAGGGGGAGAGAGAGAGAGAGAGGAGAGACGAGGCGGGAGAGAGAGAGGAGGGACGAGGGGGAAGAGAGACTGAGACAGACGATCGTGGAGAGAGAGAGAGGAGGGACGAGCGACCGAGAGAGAGGGGGGGGAGAGAGAGAGAGAGACGGGGGGAGAGAGACAGAGAAGGGGGAGAGAGAGAGAGACGAGGCGGGAGAGACAGAGAGACGAGGGTAGAGAGACGAGGAGGGGAGAGAGAGAGCGGGGGAGAGAGATAGAGGAGGGAGGAGGGGGGAGAGAGAGAGCGGGGGAGAGAGATAGAGGAGGGAGGAGGGGAGAGAGAGAGAGGAGGGACGAAGGGGAGGGAGAGAGAGAAGAGGGGGGTGAGAGAGAGACGGGGGGGTGAGAAAGAGAGACGAGTGGGGAGAGAGAGCGAGGAGGGAAGAGAGAGAGAGGAGGGATGAGAGAGAGAGGAGGGACGAAAGAGAGAGTAGGAACAAGGTGGGGAGTGAGAAAGAGAGGGGAGGAGAGACGAGGGGGAGAGAGAGAGGAGGGACGAGGGGGGAGAGGGAGAGAGAGACGAGGGGAGAGAGAGAGAGAGAGAGAGACGAGGGGAGAGAGAGAGAGACGAGTGGGGAGAGAGAGAGAGACGAGGGCGAGAGAGAGAGAGACGAGGGGGAGAGAAAGAGAGAGAGAGGAGGGACGAGCGGGTGAGGGAGAGAGAGGGGAGATAGAGGGGGGGACGAGGGGGGAGAGAGAGAGAGAGACGGGGAGAGAGAGAGAGACGGGGGGAGAGAGAGACGGAGAAGGGGGGTAGAGAGAGAGAAGGGACGAGGAGGGAGAGAGAGGGGGAGAGAGAGAGTGAGGAAGGACGAGGGGCGAGAGAGAGAGAGACGAGGGGGAGAGAGAGAGAGGAGGGGAGAGACAGTGGTAGGAAGAGAGAGAGAGAGAGGAGGGACGAGAGAGAGAGAGAGAGTGGAGGGACGAGAGAGAGAGAGAGAGGAGGGACGAGGGAGAGAAAGGAAGGACGAGGGGGGAGAGAGAAAAAGAGGAGAGGAGAGACGAGGGGGAGAGAGAGAGAGGAGGGACGAGGGGGCAGAGAGAGGCGGGCCGAGGGGGGAGAGAGGAGGGACGAGGAGGAGAGAGACGGGGAGGGACGAGGGGGGGAGAGAGAGAGGAGGGACGAGGTGGAGAGAGAGAGAGAGAGGAGGGGACGGGGAGGAGAGAGAAAGAGAGGAGAGGAGAGACGACGGGGAGAGAGAGAGGAGTGACGAGGGGGGAGAGAGAGAGGGGAGGGACGAGGAGGGAGAGAGAGAGGAGGGACGAGATGGAGAGAGAGAGAGACGGGGAGAGAGAGAGACGAGGTTGGAGAGGGAGAGAGACAAGGGGAAGAGAGAGAGACGAGTGGGGGAGAGAGAGAGGAGGGACGAGGGGGGGAGAGAGAGGGGGGGAGAGAGAGAGGGGGAGGACGAGGGGGGAGAGAGAGAGAGCGGAGGGACCAGGTGTGAGAGAGAGAGAGAGCCGGGGCGAGAGAGAGAGAGACGGGGGCGAGAGAGAGAGGAGGGGAGAGACAGAGGAAGGAAGAGAGAGAGAAGAGGAGGGACGAGAGAGAGAGAGAGGAGGGACGAGAGAGAGAGAGTGAGAGGAGGGAAGAGAGAGAGAGAGGAGGGACGGGGGGCAGAGAGAGAGAGGAGAGGAGAGAAGAGGGGGAGAGAGAGGAGGGATGGGGGGACAGAGAGGAGGGACGGGGGAGAGTGAGAGAGGAGGGACGGGGGGGAGAGAGAGAGAGAGAGACGGGGGGAGAGATTGAGAGAGAGAGAAAGACGAGGGGGAAGAGAGAGAGAGAGAGAGAGACGAGGGGAAGAAGAGAGAGAGAGGAGAGGAGAGACGAGGGGGGGAGAGAGAGAGGAGAGACGACGGGGGTGAGAAAGGAGGGGACGAGGGGCGGGGAAGAGAGAGAGAGGCGGGACGAGGTGGGGAATGAGAGAGAGGAGGGACGAGGGGGAGAGAGACAGAGGAGGGACAAGGGGGGCGAGGGAGAGAGGAGGGACGAGGGGGAGAGAGGAGGGACGGGGAGAGTGGAGGGACGAGGGGGAGAGGGAGAGAGAGACGAGGGGAGAGAGAGAGAGAGACGAGGGGAGAGAGAGAGAGACGAGTGGGGAGAGAGAGAGAGACAAGGGGGAGAGAGAGTGAGACGAGGGGGAGAGAGAGGGGAGGGACGAGGGGCAGAGGGAGAGAGAGAGGAGAGGGGGGGGAGAGGGGGGAAGAGGATGAGAGAGAGAGAGAGACGGGGGGAGTGAGAGAGAGAGACGGGGGGAGAGAGAGACAGAGAAGGGGGGTAGAGAGAGACGAGGGGGAGAGACACAGAGACGAGGGGGGAGAGAGAGGAGAGACGAGGGGGAGAGAAAGGAGAGACGAGGGGCGGGAGAGAGAAAGACACGGGACGAGGGGAGGAATGAGAGAGAGGAGTGATGGGGGGGAGAGATACAGAGGAGTGGACAAGGGGGGAGAGGGAGAGAAGAGGGACGAGGGGGAGAGAGGAGGGACGAGGGGAGAGAGAGAGAGACGAGGGGAGAGAGAGAGAGACGAGTGGGGAGAGAGATAGAGACGAGGGGGAGAGAGAGAGAGACGAGGGGGAGAGAGAGAGAGGAGGGACGAGGGGGGAGGAGGGAGAGAGAGGGGAGAGATAGAGAGAGAGGAGGGGAGAGAGGGGGGGGACGAGGGGGTGTAGAGAGAGAGGACGGGGGGGAGATAGAGACAGAGAAGGGGGGGAGAGAGAGACGAGGGGAGAGACACAGAGACGAGGGGAGGAGAGAGACGAGGGCGGAGAGAGAGAGAAAGCGGTAGAGAGAGAGAGGAGAGACGAGGGGAGAGAGAGAGCGGGGGGAGAGAGATAGAGGAGGGACGAGGGGCGACAGAGAGAAAGGAGGACGTTGGGGAGAGAGAGAGAGAGGAGGGGGGGAGAGGAAAGGGGAGGGACGAGGAGCAGAGGGAGAGAGAGGGTGGGAGAGGGGCGACGGGGGGGGACAGAGAGAGACGGGGGAGAGAGAGAGAGAGAGAGACGGGGGGAGAGAGAGACAGAGAAGGGGGGAGAGAGAGAGACGAGGGGGGAGAGAGAGGAGAGACGAGGGGGAGAGAAAGGAGGGGACGAGGGGCGGAAGAGAGAAAGAGGCGGGACGAGGGGAGGAATGAGAGAGAGGAGTGACGAGGGGGGAGAGATACAGAGGAGGGACAAGGGGGGAGAGGGAGAGAAGAGGGACGAGGGGGAGAGAGGAGGGGACGAGGGGAGAGAGAGAGAGAGACGAGGGGAGAGAGAGAGACGAGTGGGGAGAGAGAGAGAGAGGAGGCGGGAGAGAGAGAGAGACGACGGGGGAGAGGGAGAGAGGAAGGACGAGGGGGGAGAGGGAGAGAGAGGGGAGAGATAGAGAGAGAGGGGGAGAGAGGGGGGGGACGAGTGGGGGAGTAGAGAGAGAGAAAGACAGAGACGGGGGAGAGAGAGAGAGAGAGAGACGGGGGGAGATAGAGACAGAGAAGGGGGGAGAGAGAGACGAGGGGGAGAGACACAGAGACGAGGGGAGAGAGAGACGAGGGCGGAGAGAGAGAGAAAGCGGTAGAGAGAGAGAGGAGAGACGAGGGGAGAGAGAGAGCGAGGGGAGAGAGATAGAGGAGGGACGAGGGGCGAGAGAGAGAAAGGAGGGACGTTGGGGAGAGAGAGAGAGACGGGGGGAGAGAGAGGGGAGGGACGAGGGGCAGAGGGAGAGAGAGGGGGGAGAGGGGGGGACGAGGGGGGGAGAGAGAGAGAGAGAGAGACGGGGGGGGAGAGAGAGAGAGAGAGAGAGAGAGACGGGGGGAGAGAGAGACAGAGAAGGGGGGAGAGAGAGAGACGAGGGGGGAGAGAGAGGAGAGACGAGGGGGAGTGAAAGGAGGGACGAGGGGCGGGAGAGAGAAAGAGGCGGGGACGAGGGGAGGAATGAGAGAGAGGAGTGACGAGGGGGGAGAGATATAGAGGAGGGACAAGGGGGGAGAGGGAGAGAAGAGGGACGAGGGGGAGAGAGGAGGGACGAGGGGAGAGAGAGAGAGACGAGTGGGGAGAGAGAGAGAGACGAGGGGGAGAGGAGAGAGAGACGAGGGGGAGAGAGAGAGAGGAGGGACGAGGGGGGAGAGGGAGAGAGAGCGGAGAGATAGAGAGAGACGGGGAGGGGGGGACGAGGGAGGGGGTAGAGAGAGAGAGAGAGACGGGGGGAGGAGAGAGAGAGAGAGGCAGGGACGAGAGAGAAAGAGGAGGACGAGAAGGGAGAGACAGAGAGGAGAGGAGAGATCAGGGGGAGAGAGAGAGGAGGGGATCGGGGGGGAGAGAGGAGGGACGAGGGGGGAGAGAGAGGAGGATGGACGAGGGGGGAGAGAGAGAGGAGGGACGAGGGGGAAATTGAGAGAGAGACGAGGGGGGAGAGAGAGAGATGAGGGGGGAGGGAGAGAGAGGAGAGACGAGGGGGGAGAGAGAGAGGAGGGACGAGGGGGGTAGAGAGAGAGAGAGACGGGGGCAGAGAGAGAGAGGGACGAGGGGGAAGAGAGAGAGAGAGACAGACGATGGGGGAGAGAGATAGAGGAGGGACGAGAGGCGGAGAGAGGGGGGGGGGAGAGAGAGAGAGGACGGGGGAGGCAGACAGAGAAGGGGGGGCGAGAGAGACGAGGCGGGAGAGACAGAGAGACGAGGGGGAGAGAGAGACGAGGAGGTACAGAGAGAAGAAAGGGGTAGAGAGAGAGGAGAGGACGACGGGGGAGAGAGAGAGCGGGGGGAGAGAGATAGAGGAGGGAGGAGGGGGAGAGAGAGAGGAGGGATGTGGGGGGAGAGAGAGAGACGGGGCAGAGAGAGAGGGATGAGAGGGGAAATTGAGAGAGAGACGAGGGGGGGAGAGAGAGAGATGAGGGGCAAGGGAGAGAGAGAGACGAGGGGGAAGAGAGAGAGATGACGGGGAGAGAGAGAGAGGAGAGACGAGGGGGGAGAGAGAGAGAGAGAGGAGAGACGAGGGGGTAGAGAGAGAGGAGGGACGAGGGTGGGAGAGAGAGAGGAGGGACGAGGGGGAGAGAGAGAGAGACGGGGGCAGAGAGAGAGAGGGACGAGGGGGAAGAGAGAGAGAGAGAGAGAGACAGACGATAGCGGAGAGAGAGAGGAGTGACGAGAGGCGGAGAGAGAGGGGGAGAGAAGAGATAGAGAGACGGGGGATGGAGACAGAGAAGGGGGGAGAGAGAGAGATGAGGCGGGACAGACGGAGAGACCGAGGGAGAGAGAGACAAGGAGGGAGAGAGAGAGAAAGGGGTAGAGAGAGAGGAGAGACGACGGGGGAGAGAGAGAGAGCGGGTGGAGAGAGAGAGAGGAGGAGGAGGAGAGAGAGGGGGGGAGTGACAGAGAGGGAGGACGAGGGGGGAGAGAGAGAGAGAGGAGGGACCAGGGGTGAGAGAGAGAGATAGAGACGGGGGCGAGAGAGAGAGAGACGAGGGGGGAGAGAGAGAGGAGGGGAGAGACAGAGAAGGAAGAGAGAGAGAGAGGAGGGACGAGAGAGAGAGAGAGAGGAGGGATGAGGCGGGGAAAGAGAGGAGAGACGAGGGGGCAGATAGAGGTGAGACGAGAGGGAGAGAAAGGAGGGACGAGGGGGGAGAGAGAGAGAGGTGGGATGAGGTGGGGAAAGAGAGAGAGGAGGGAGGAAAGGGGAAACGATAGACTAGGAGGGACGAGGGGGGAGAGAGAGAGGAGGGACGAGGTGGGAGAGAGAGAGACGGAGGAGGGAGAGTAAGACGAGGGGGGGAGAGAGAGACGAGGGGAGAGATAGAGAGACGAGGGGGGAGCGAGAGAGAGGAGGGGGGAGAGAGGAGGGACGAGGGGGGAGAGAGGAGAGAGAGAGGAGGGATGAGGGGGGAGAGAGAGAGGAGGGACGAGGTGGAGAGAGAGAGAGAGAGAGAGAGAGAGAGACGAGGGGGAGAGAGAGAGACGAGGGGGGAGAGAGCGAGAGGAGGGAAGAGAGAGAGAGGAAGGACGAAAGAGAGAGGAGGGAAGAGGGGAGGAGAGAGAAAGAGAGGAGAGGAGGGACGAGGGGGGAGAGAGGCGGGACGAGGTGTGAGAGAGGAGGGACGAGGGGGGAGAGAGAGGGGAGGGACGAGGGGGTAGAGAGAGAGGAGGGACGAGGTGGAGAGATAGAGAGAGACGGGGAGAGAGAGAGAGACGAAGGGGGCCAGGGAGAGAGACAAGGGGAAGAGAGAGAGAGACGAGGGGGGGAGAGAGAGAGGGAGGGACGAGGGGGAGAGAGAGGGGGGAGAGAGAGAGAGGAGGGACGAGGAGGAGAGAGAGAGAGACGAGGGGAGAGAGAGAGAGTCGAGTGGGGAGAGAGAGAGAGAGAGGAGGGGACGAGGGGAGAGAGAGAGAGAGAGAGAGAGGAGGGACCAGGGGGAGAGAGAGAGAGAGAGAGAGAGAGAGAGAAAGAGAGAGGACGGGGGCAAGTGAGAGAGAGACGAGGGGGGAGGAGAGAGAGAGGGGGAGAGAGACAGAGGAAGGAAGAGAGAGAGAGAGAGGAGGGACGAGAGAGAGAGAGAGAGGATGGACGAGAGAGAGAGAGAGAGAGGGACGAAAGAGAGAGTAGGGACGAGGCGGGGAGAGAGAAAGAGAGGAGAGGAGAGACGAGGGGGAGAGAGAGAGAGGAGGGACGAGGGGGGAGAGAGAGAGGAGGGACGAGGGGGGAGAGAGAGAGGTGGGACGAGGGGGGAGAGAGAGAGAGAGAGACGGGGGCAGAGAGAGAGAGGGGTTGAGGGGGAAGAGAGAGAGAGAGACAGACGATGGGGAGAGAGAGAGAGGTGGGACGAGAGGCGGAGAGAGAGGGGGAGAGAGAGAGAGAGAGAGACGGGGAGGGAGAGAGAGAAGCGGGGAGAGACAGAGAGACGAGGGGGAGAGAGAGACGAGGAGGGAGAGAGAGAGAGAAAGGGGTAGAGAGGGAGGAGAGACGACGGGGGGAGAGAGATAGCGGGGGGCGAGAGATAGATGAGGGAGGAGGGGGAGAGAGAGAGAGGAGGGACGAAGCGGGGAGAGAGAGAGAGAGACGAGGGGGGCGAGAGAGAGACGGGGGGGAGAAAAAGAGACGAGGGGGGGAGAGAGGAGCAAGGAGGAAGAGAGAGAGAGAGAGAGAGGAGGGACGAGAGAGAGAGAGAGAGAGAGGAGTGACGAGAGAGAGAGAGGAGGGACGAGAGAGAGAGGAGGGACGAAAGAGAGAGGAGGAACAAGGTGGGGAGAGAGAAAGAGAGGAGAGGAGGGACGAGGGGGGAGAGAGAGGCGGGACGAGGGGGGAGAGAGGAGGGACGAGGGTGAGAGAGAGAGAGGAGGGACGAGGGGGGAGAGAGAGAGGAGGGACGAGGAGGAGAGAGAAAGAGAGAGACGGGGGTAGAGAGAGAGACGGGGGGAGAGAGAGAGAGGAGGGATGAGGGGAGTGAGAGAGGGGGAGAGAGAGAGAGGAGTGACGAGGAGGGAGAGAGAGAGAGGAGGGACGAGGGGTGTGAGAGAGAGAGAGAGAGACGGGGGCGAGAGAGAGAGAGGCGAGGGGGGAGAGAGAGGCGGGACGAGGGGGGAGAGAGGAGGGACGAGGGTGAGAGAGAGAGGTGGGACGGGGGGGGGAATGAGAGAGAGGAGGGACGAGCTGGAGAGAGAGAGAGAGAGAGAGACGGGGGAGAGAGAGAGAGACGAGGTTGGAGAGGGAGAGAGACAAGGGAAGAGAGAGAGAGACGAGTGGGGGAGAGAGAGAGTAGGGACGAGGTGGGGTGAGAGAGAAGAGAGTATAGAGGAGAGACGAGGGGGGAGAGAGAGGAGGGATGAGGGGGAGAGAGAGGAGGACGAGGGGTGGGGAGAGAGGAGGGACGAGGGGGGAGAGAGAGAGAGAGAGACGGGGGGGGAGAGAGAGAGAGACGAGGGGGAAGAGAGAGAGTGGAGACGAGGGGGAGAGAGAGAGAGGAGGGACGAGAGGCGAAGAGAGAGGGGGAGAGAGAGAAGAGTGGCGAGCGAGAGACGAGGGGGGAGAGAGAGAGAGACGAGGGGGGAGCGAGAGAAGAGAGGAGGGACTAGGGGGGTGAGAGAGAGAGGAGGGAAGAGAGAGGAGAGAGAGACGAGGGGAGAGAGAGAGAGACGACGTTGGCGAGGGATAGAGACAAGGGGAAGAGAGAGAGAGAAGAGTGGGGAGAGAGAGAGGAGGGACGAGGTGGGGTGAGAGAGAGAGTAGAGGAGAGACGAGTGTGGAGAGAGAGGAGGGATGAGGGGGAGAGAGAGGAGGGACGAGGGGGGGAGAGAGAGGAGGGGACGAGGGGGGAGAGAGAGAGAGACGGGGGAGAGAGAGAGAGACGAGGGGGAAGAGAGAGAGTGAGAGACGAGGGGGGGAGAGAGAGAGGAGGGACGAGAGGCGGAGAGAGAGGGGGGAGAGAGAGAAGAGGGGGGGAGCGAGAGACGAGGGGAGAGAGGAGGGACGAGGGGGGAGAGAGAGAGGAGGGATGAGGGGGGGAGAGAGAGAGGAGGGACGAGGCTGAGAGAGGGACGAGGGGGGAGAAAGAGAGAGAGAGAGGAGGGACAAGGGGTGTGAGACAGAAAGAGGAGGGACGAGGGGGGAGAGAGAGAGAGACGAGGGGGGGAGAGAGGGAGACGAGGGGGAGAGAGGAGGGACGAGGGGGAGAGAAAGACGAGAGACGAGGTGCGAGAGAGGGACGAGGCGGAGAGAGAGAGAGAGAGGAGGGACTAGCGGGGTGAGAGAGAGAGAGGAGGGAAGAGAGGGGAGAGAGAGACGAGGGGAGAGAGAGAGAGACGAGGTTGGAGAGGGAGAGAGACAAGGGGAAGAGGGAGAGAGACGAGTCGGGGAGAGAGAGAGGAGGGACGAGGGGGGAGAGAGAGGGGGGAGAGAGAGAGAGAGAGAGGAGGGACGAGGCTGAGAGAGGGACCAGGTGTGAGAGAGAGAGAGAGAGAGATGGGGGCGAGAGAGAGAGAGAGAGACGAGGGGGGGTAGAGAGAGAGAGGAGGGGAGAGAGAGAGAGAGAGAGGAGGGACGAGGCAGGGTGAGAGAGAGAAGGGACGAGGGGGGAGAGAGACACGAGGTGGGCGAAAGGAGAGACAAGGGGGGAGAGAGAGAGACGAGTGGGGGGGGAGAGATAGAGGAGGGACGAGGGGGGGAGAGAGAGAGACGAGGGGAGAGAGAGAGAGACGAGAGGGGAGAGAGGAGAGATGAGGGGGGAGAGAGAGAGAAGAGAAACGAGGGGGGCAGAGAGAGAGATGAGGGGGAGAGAGAGAGAGAAGAGGGGAGAGACAGAGGAAGGAAGAGAGAGAGAGAGGAGGGACGAGAGAGAGAGAGTGAGGAGGGACGAGAGAGATTGAGAGAGGCGGAACGAGAGAGAGAGATGAGGGACGAGGGGGCAGAGAGAGAGAGGAGAGGAGAGACGAGGGGGGAGAGAGAGGAGGGATGAGGGGGGAGAGAGAGGAGGGACGTGGGGGGAGAGAGTAGGGACGAGGGGGAGAGAGAGAGAGGAGGGACGGGGAGAGAGAGAGAGGAGGGACGAGGGGGGGAGAGAGAGAGAGAGACGGGGGAGAGAGAGAGAGACGAGGGGGAAGAGAGAGAGAGAGAGACGAGGGAGGAGAGAGAGAGGAGGGACGAGAGGCGGAGAGAGAGGGGGAGAGAGAGACGAGGGGGCAGAGAGAGAGAGAGGAGAGAGAGATAGAGGAGGGACGAGGGGCGAGAGAGAGAAAGGAGGGACGTTGGGGAGAGAGAGAGAGACGGGGGGAGAGAGAGGGGAGGGACGAGGGGGCAGAGGGAGAGAGAGGGGGGAGAGGGGGGGACGAGGGGGGGAGAGAGAGAGAGAGAGAGACGGGGGGGAGAGAGAGAGAGAGAGAGAGAGAGACGGGGGGAGAGAGAGACAGAGAAGGGGGGAGAGAGAGAGACGAGGGGGGAGAGAGAGGAGAGACGAGGGGAGTGAAAGGAGGGACGAGGGGCGGGAGAGAGAAAGAGGCGGGACGAGGGGAGGAATGAGAGAGAGGAGTGACGAGGGGGGAGAGATATAGAGGAGGGACAAGGGGGGGAGAGGGAGAGAAGAGGGACGAGGGGGAGAGAGGAGGGACGAGGGGAGAGAGAGAGAGACGAGTGGGGAGAGAGAGAGAGACGAGGGGGAGAGAGAGAGAGACGAGGGGGGAGAGAGAGAGAGGGAGGACGAGGGGGGAGAGGGAGAGAGAGCGGAGAGATAGAGAGAGACGGGGAGGGGGGGACGAGGGAGGGGGTAGAGAGAGAGAGAGAGACGGGGGAGAGAGAGAGAGAGAGCAGGGACGAGAGAGAAAGAGGAGGGACGAGAAGGGAGAGACAGAGAGGAGAGGAGAGATCAGGGGAGAGAGAGAGGAGGGATCGGGGGGGAGAGAGGAGGGACGAGGGGGGAGAGAGAGAGGATGGACGAGGGGGGAGAGAGAGAGGAGGGGACGAGGGGGGAAAATTGAGAGAGAGACGAGGGGGGGAGAAGAGAGAGATGAGGGGGGAGGGAGAGAGAGGAGAGACGAGGGGGGAGAGAGAGAGGAGGGACGAGGGGGGTAGAGAGAGAGAGAGACGGGGGCAGAGAGAGAGAGGGACGAGGGGGAAGAGAGAGAGAGAGACAGACGATGGGGGAGAGAGATAGAGGAGGGACGAGAGGCGGAGAGAGGGGGGGGGAGAGAGAGAGAGACGGGGGAGGCAGACAGAGAAGGGGGGGCGAGAGAGACGAGGCGGGAGAGACAGAGAGACGAGGGGAGAGAGAGACGAGGAGGTACAGAGAGAGAAAGGGGTAGAGAGAGAGGAGAGACGACGGGGGAGAGAGAGAGCGGGGGGAGAGAGATAGAGGAGGGAGGAGGGGGGAGAGAGAGAGGAGGGATGTGGGGGGAGAGAGAGAGACGGGGGCAGAGAGAGAGGGATGAGAGGGGAAATTGAGAGAGAGACGAGGGGGGGAGAGAGAGAGATGAGGGGCAAGGGAGAGAGAGAGACGAGGGGGAAGAGAGAGAGATGACGGGGAGAGAGAGAGAGGAGAGACGAGGGGGGAGAGAGAGAGAGAGAGGAGAGACGAGGGGGTAGAGAGAGAGGAGGACGAGGGTGGGAGAGAGAGAGGAGGGACGAGGGGGAGAGAGAGAGAGACGGGGGCAGAGAGAGAGAGGGACGAGGGGGAAGAGAGAGAGAGAGAGAGAGACAGACGATAGCGGAGAGAGAGAGGAGTGACGAGAGGCGGAGAGAGAGGGGGAGAGAGAGATAGAGAGACGGGGGATGGAGACAGAGAAGGGGGGAGAGAGAGAGATGAGGCGGGACAGACGGAGAGACGAGGGGAGAGAGAGACAAGGAGGGAGAGAGAGAGAAAGGGGTAGAGAGAGAGGAGAGACGACGGGGGAGAGAGAGAGAGCGGGTGGAGAGAGAGAGAGGAGGGAGGAGAGAGAGGGGGGAGTGACAGAGAGGGAGGACGAGGGGGGAGAGAGAGAGAGAGGAGGGACCAGGGGTGAGAGAGAGAGATAGAGACGGGGGCGAGAGAGAGAGAGACGAGGGGGGAGAGAGAGAGGAGGAGAGAGACAGAGGAAGGAAGAGAGAGAGAGAGGAGGGACGAGAGAGAGAGAGAGAGGAGGGATGAGGCGGGGAAAGAGAGGAGAGACGAGGGGGCAGATAGAGGTGAGACGAGAGGGAGAGAAAGGAGGGACGAGGGGGGAGAGAGAGAGAGGTGGGATGAGGTGGGGAAAGAGAGAGAGGAGGGAGGAAAGGGGAAACGATAGACTAGGAGGGACGAGGGGGGAGAGAGAGAGGAGGGACGAGGTGGGAGAGAGAGAGACGAGGAGGGAGAGTAAGACGAGGGGG
>NW_027310839.1:42500-44285 GCF_047496795.1 Chiloscyllium punctatum | reverse complement strand
GGGGCAAATCCGGCTGAGCTACCCCGCCCCCGAACACTCAAAGTCCCTCTGAAGCCTTGCATTCGCCTCCTTGGAAAATTGACGTCAAACATTACCAAAATCGGGGGCACGAGCACTAAAGCTAAGTCTCACCCTTTCCCTATCCCTAACCAGGAACCGAACGCCCACCCTCAGCCTCACACACAACGCCGGTGCCACTCCAGACAGACACACCCTTCAAAACCACACCCATCCGGCCATGCAACTCAAAAAGGGTCCAAATTCAGAAACACCCCCTTCAAAAGGCACTCCATCCTCGGCCACACCACCGGGACATGCTCCCCTCGGCGATAATTAAGCCCCCACCACTATTTGAAGCCAACCGCAGCCGCAACTCGAACGGAGAAATCAGTAACCAATTCAAAAATGCGCTTGGTTACTGATTTCTACTGAGCCGAAAAAATTCTAAGTGTCGGTGGTTACTGATTTATACCAACCCGAAAATATTCTAAGTGTCGGTGGTTACTGATTTATACCAACCCGAAAAAATTCTAAGTGTCAGTGGTTACTGATTTATACCAACTCGAAAAAATTCTAAGTGTCAGTGGTTACTGATTTATACCAACCCGAAAATATTCTAAGTGTCAGTGGTTACTGATTTGTACCGACCCGAAAATATTCTAAGTGTCAGTGGTTACTGATTTATACCAACCCGAAAAAATTCTAAGTGTCAGTGGTTACTGATTTATACCAAGTCGAAAAAATTCTAAGTGTCAGTGGTTACTGATTTATACCAACCCGAAAATATTCTAAGTGTCAGTGGTTACTGATTTATACCAACTCGAAAAAATTCTAAGTGTCAGTGGTTACTGATTTATACCGACCCGAAAAAATTCTAAGTGTCAGTGGTTACTGATTTATACCAACTCGAAAATATTCTAAGTGTCGGTGGTTACTGATTTATACCAACCCGAAAAAATTCTAAGTGTCAGTGGTTACTGATTTATACCAACTCGAAAAAATTCTAAGTGTCGGTGGTTACTGATTTATACCAACTCGAAAATATTCTAAGTGTCGGTGGTTACTGATTTATACCAACCCGAAAATATTCTAAGTGTCAGTGGTTACTGATTTATACCAACTCGAAAAAATTCTAAGTGTCAGTGGTTACTGATTTATACCAACTCGAAAATATTCTAAGTGTCGGTGGTTACTGATTTATACCAACCCGAAAATATTCTAAGTGTCAGTGGTTACTGATTTATACCAACTCGAAAAAATTCTAAGTGTCAGTGGTTACTGATTTATACCAACTCGAAAATATTCTAAGTGTCGGTGGTTACTGATTTATACCAACCCGAAAATATTCTAAGTGTCAGTGGTTACTGATTTGTACCGACCCGAAAAAATTCTAAGTGTCAGTGGTTACTGATTTATACCAACCCGAAAATATTCTAAGTGTCGGTGGTTACTGATTTATACCAACCCGAAAATATTCTAAGTGTCAGTGGTTACTGATTTATACCAACTCGAAAAAATTCTAAGTGTCAGTGGTTACTGATTTATACCAACTCGAAAATATTCTAAGTGTCAGTGGTTACTGATTTGTACCAACCCGAAAATATTCTAAGTGTCGGTGGTTACTGATTTATACCAACCCGAAAATATTCTAAGTGTCAGTGGTTACTGATTTATACCAACTCGAAAATATTCTAAGTGTCGGTGGTTACTGATTTATACCAACCCGAAAATATTCTAAGTGTCAGTGGTTACTGATTTATACCAAGTCGAAAATATTCTAAGTGT
>NW_027310839.1:15000-27500 GCF_047496795.1 Chiloscyllium punctatum | reverse complement strand
AGAGCCGGGTAAGCCTTTCAAAAGATTCGACCACGTGCCGAAAACTTTAGACTTCCGTGAGCTCTCCGGCTTGCACCGAGACCCGAAGTCGACGTGCTAAGCACCACGGGACCCCTTTCGCCTGCAGGTCCCGAGCCGCCTTTATTTGCTGTTACGAGCATCGTGTGCCCCATACCTGCGTGACGAGCACCGCAGGGCGGCAGAGCCATCGCACTTGGCCGGGTGGCAGAGGAGGACCAGACTATTCACAGATAGCGGCCCAACGACTCCCAGAGCCGGTCGTGCGGCGCGCGAGGTCTGCTCTCATCACAAGAGGCTTTAGGGAGTGCTCAGGCAAGGGTCAGCCCGCAGCCTTCCTGGCAACACCCAGGGGAACCAGGCCACTCGCGTCTCTCGCCTTCATTTTCGACACGAGCGCCTGCGGAGGGCCACCACCCCCTCCGATTGTCAAGAGACCTCCGCACCGGCCTCTGACTTACTCTCAGAATGGACGGAAAGAGCCGGGTAAGCCTTTGAAAAGATTCGACCACGTGCCGAAAACTTTAGACTTCCGTGAGCTCTCCGGCTTGCACCGAGACCCGAAGTCGACGTGCTTAGCACCACGGGACCCCTTTCGCCTGCAGGTCCCGAGCCGCCTTTTATTTTTGTTACGAGTATCGTGTTCCCCAAACCTGGGTGACGAGCACCGCAGGGCGGCAGAGCCATCGCGCTTGTCCGGGTGGCAGAGGAGGACCAGACTATTCACAAATAGCGGCCCAACGACTCCCAGAGCCGGTCGTGCGGCAGGCGAGGTCTGCTCTCATCACAAGAGGCTTTAGGGAGTGCTCAGGCAACGGTCAGCCCGCAGCCTTCTTGGCAACACCCAAGGGAACCAGGCCACTCGCGTCTCTCGCCTTCATTTTGGACACGAGCGCCTGTGGAGGGACGGCCGGAGTCAACGTGGGGTTTGCCCGCCCTCCAATAGTGTCAAAAGACCGCCGCACAAGTCTCTGACTGACTCTTAGAACAGACAGAAAGAGTTTGTCAAATCTGTCAAAAAATTGACAAAGTGTCAAAAATTCGACTTCCAAGAGCTCTCCGGCATGCACTCATACCTGTCATTAAAGTGCTATGCCCGTGGAACCGTTTTTCGGATGCCTTTCAGAACGGTCCCGCGCCGCCATTTTGTTCTAAAAATCGTGTTCCCATATATCTCCGGGTACCCCGCCAACCTCACTGCGGAAAAACTACAAGTGGCACTGAATGGGTCTGAATTCCAAATTTGACTGCATCGGTCTGGAACTCGGTCCGGTCAAAACCGTTTGGATTTTTCTCGGTCCGGACTTCCGCGACAGACAAAGTTAAAGTTTTCGGGCTGCAGGCACAAAACGACAGCTGGCCATTTGCCGGGCTCAATTCACCCAATTCCTCCGGCACTTCGGAGCACATGTTCGGTGTAAGTTTGCGAATCTTTCCCGATGCTGCAGCATTTTCCTCCGCTGACACTTAGAATATTTTTCACACTTTGCTGAAAATTTTTCTAAGTGTTTTTTTCCAAGTTTTCCTGGTTACTGATTTCTTCTTTTTAAACATTTTTCTAAGTTTTTCTGGTTACTGATTTCTTCTTTTTAAACATTTTTCGCAGTTTGTCTGGTTACTGATTTCTTCTTTTTAAACATTTTTCGCCGTTTTTCTGGTTACTGATTTCTTCTTTTTAAACATTTTTCGCCGTTTTTCTGGTTACTCATTTCTTCTTTTTAAACATTTTTCTAAGTTTTTCTGGTTACTGATTTCTTCTTTTTAAACATTTTTCTAAGTTTTTCTGGTTACTCATTTCTTCTTTTTAAACATTTTTCTAAGTTTTTCTGGTTACTCACTTCTTCTTTTTAAACATTTTTCTAAGTTTTTCTGGTTACTGATTTCTTCTTTTTAAACATTTTTCGCCGTTTTTCTGGTTACTGATTTCTTCTTTTTAAACATTTTTCTAAGTTTTTCTGGTTACTCATTTCTTCTTTTTAAACATTTTTCGCCGTTTTTCTGGTTACTGATTTCTTCTTTTTAAACATTTTTCTAAGTTTTTCTGGTTACTGATTTCTTCTTTTTAAACATTTTTCTAAGTTTTCCTGGTTACTCATTTCTTCTTTTTAAACATTTTTCTAAGTTTTCCTGGTTACTCATTTCTTCTTTTTAAACATTTTTCTAAGTTTTCCTGGTTACTGATTTCTTCTTTTTAAACATTTTTCGCAGTTTTTCTGGTTACTGATTTCTTCTTTTTAAACATTTTTCTAAGTTTTTCTGGTTACTGATTTCTTCTTTTTAAACATTTTTCTAAGTTTTTCTGGTTACTCACTTCTTCTTTTTAAACATTTTTCTAAGTTTTTCTGGTTACTCACTTCTTCTTTTGAAACATTTTTCTAAGTTTTTCTGGTTACTGATTTCTTCTTTTTAAACATTTTTCGCAGTTTGTCTGGTTACTGATTTCTTCTTTTTAAACATTTTTCGCCGTTTTTCTGGTTACTGATTTCTTCTTTTTAAACATTTTTCTAAGTTTTTCTGGTTACTCACTTCTTCTTTTTAAACATTTTCTAAGTTTTTCTGGTTACTGATTTCTTCTTTTTAAACATTTTTCGCAGTTTTTCTGGTTACTGATTTCTTCTTTTTAAACATTTTTCTAAGTTTTTCTGGTTACTGATTTCTTCTTTTTAAACATTTTTCTAAGTTTTTCTGGTTACTCACTTCTTCTTTTTAAACATTTTTCTAAGTTTTCCTGGTTACTGATTTCTTCTTTTTAAACATTTTTCGCAGTTTTTCTGGTTACTGATTTCTTCTTTTTAAACATTTTTTCTAAGTTTTTCTGGTTACTGATTTCTTCTTTTTAAACATTTTTCTAAGTTTTTCTGGTTACTCACTTCTTCTTTTTAAACATTTTTCTAAGTTTTCCTGGTTACTGATTTCTTCTTTTTAAACATTTTTTCGCAGTTTGTCTGGTTACTGATTTCTTCTTTTTAAACATTTTTCGCAGTTTTTCTGGTTACTGATTTCTTCTTTTTAACATTTTTCTAAGTTTTTCTGGTTACTGATTTCTTCTTTTTAAACATTTTTCTAAGTTTTTCTGGTTACTGATTTCTTCTTTTTTAAACATTTTTCTAAGTTTTTCTGGTTACTCACTTCTTCTTTTAAACATTTTTCTAAGTTTTTCTGGTTACTCACTTCTTCTTTTGAAACATTTTTCTAAGTTTTTCTGGTTACTGATTTCTTCTTTTTAAACATTTTTCGCAGTTTGTCTGGTTACTGATTTCTTCTTTTTAAACATTTTTCGCCGTTTTTCTGGTTACTGATTTCTTCTTTTTAAACATTTTTCTAAGTTTTTCTGGTTACTCACTTCTTCTTTTTAAACATTTTTCTAAGTTTTTCTGGTTACTGATTTCTTCTTTTTAAACATTTTTCGCAGTTTTTCTGGTTACTGATTTCTTCTTTTTAAACATTTTTCTAATGTTTTTCTGGTTACTGATTTCTTCTTTTTAAACATTTTTCTAAGTTTTTCTGGTTACTCACTTCTTCTTTTTAAACATTTTTCTAAGTTTTCCTGGTTACTGATTTCTTCTTTTTAAACATTTTTCGCAGTTTTGTCTGGTTACTGATTTCTTCTTTTAAAACATTTTTCGCAGTTTTTCTGGTTACTGATTTCTTCTTTTTAAACATTTTTCTAAGTTTTTCTGGTTACTGATTTTCTGGTTACTGATTTCTTCTTTTTAAACATTTTTCTAAGTTTTTCTGGTTACTCACTTCTTCTTTTTAAACATTTTTCTAAGTTTTTTCTGGTTACTCACTTCTTCTTTTGAAACATTTTTCGCAGTTTGTCTGGTTACTGATTTCTTCTTTTTAAACATTTTTCGCCGTTTTTCTGGTTACTGATTTCTTCTTTTTAAACATTTTTCTAAGTTTTTCTGGTTACTCACTTCTTCTTTTTAAACATTTTTCTAAGTTTTTCTGGTTACTGATTTCTTCTTTTTAAACATTTTTCGCAGTTTTTCTGGTTACTGATTTCTTCTTTTTAAACATTTTTCTAAGTTTTTCTGGTTACTGATTTCTTCTTTTTAAACATTTTTCTAAGTTTTTCTGGTTACTGACTTCTTCTTTTTAAACATTTTTCTAAGTTTTCCTGGTTACTGATTTCTTCTTTTTAAACATTTTTCGCAGTTTGTCTGGTTACTGATTTCTTCTTTTTAAACATTTTTCGCAGTTTTTCTGGTTACTGATTTCTTCTTTTTAAACATTTTTCTAAGTTTTTCTGGTTACTGATTTCTTCTTTTTAAACATTTTTCTAAGTTTTTCTGGTTACTCACTTCTTCTTTTTAAACATTTTTCTAAGTTTTTCTGGTTACTCACTTCTTCTTTTGAAACATTTTTCTAAGTTTTTCTGGTTACTGATTTCTTCTTTTTAAACATTTTTCTAAGTTTTTCTGGTTACTGATTTCTTCTTTTTAAACATTTTTCGCAGTTTGTCTGGTTACTGATTTCTTCTTTTTAAACATTTTTCGCCGTTTTTCTGGTTACTGATTTCTTCTTTTTAAACATTTTTCTAAGTTTTTCTGGTTACTCACTTCTTCTTTTTAAACATTTTTCTAAGTTTTTCTGGTTACTGATTTCTTCTTTTTAAACATTTTTCGCAGTTTTTCTGGTTACTGATTTCTTCTTTTTAAACATTTTTCTAAGTTTTTCTGGTTACTGATTTCTTCTTTTTAAACATTTTTCTAAGTTTTTCTGGTTACTCACTTCTTCTTTTTAAACATTTTTCTAAGTTTTCCTGGTTACTGATTTCTTCTTTTTAAACATTTTTCGCAGTTTGTCTGGTTACTGATTTCTTCTTTTTAAACATTTTTCGCAGTTTTTCTGGTTACTGATTTCTTCTTTTTAAACATTTTTCTAAGTTTTTCTGGTTACTCACTTCTTCTTTTATAACATTTTTCTAAGTTTTCCTGGTTACTGATTTCTTCTTTTTAAACATTTTTCTAAGTTTTCCTGGTTACTGATTTCTTCTTTTTAAACATTTTTCTAAGTTTTTCTGGTTACTCATTTCTTCTTTTTAAACATTTTTCGCAGTTTTTCTGGTTACTGATTTCTTCTTTTTAAACATTTTCCTAAGTTTTCCTGGTTACTGATTTCTTCTCTTTTTAAACATTTTTCTAAGTTTTCCTGGTTACTCATTTCTTCTTTTTGATCATTTTTCTAAGTTTTCCTGGTTACTGATTTCTTCGTTTTGAACATTTTTCTAAGTTTTCCTGGTTACTCACTTCTTCTTTTCAAACATTTTTCTTCGTTTTTCTGTTTACTCATTTAGCACTTTCAGGCACTTTCCGATCATTTCCTCGTTCCCGATTTCACCCTTTAAAACGCTTTCGGGCATTTCCCTAAGTTTTGCGGTTCACTCGTTTGGGACTCACTGACACCTTCTCTAGCTTCCCTGCTCACTTTTTTCGTACTGTTGAGAAAATTCGAACCCTTTCCTTAACTATGCCGGTTACTGACTTCACCGCTTCAGACCCTTGTCCCCGTAATGAAAGATACCATTTCCCACCGTGGGAAATGCACGAAAATCGGACTGAACACGGGGGAGGCTCCCCCCTCGAAGGCGAGACCGTCGGCAGAACCGCCGGGTCAAACCCGGCTGAGCTACCCGGCTTACAAGTCTCAAAGTCGGTATGAGCAGTCACGTCCACCCCCATTCCCTTTTGGACCACTTCCCACGGTTCCAAATGCATGAAAATCGGCCTGTACACGGGGGAGGCACCCGCCTCGAAGACGAGACCGTCGGCAGAACCGCCGGGTCAAACCCGGCTGAGCTACCCGGCTCGGAAGCGCCAAAGTCGGGTTGAGCAGTCACATTCACTCCCATCCCCTTTTGGGCAACTTCCCACGGTTGGAAATGCATGGAAATCGGACTGAACACGGGGGAGGCTCCCCCCTCGAAGGCGAGACCGTCGGCAGAACCGCCGGATCAAACCCGGCTGAGCTACCCGGCTTACAAGTCTCAAAGTCGGTATGAGCAGACACGTCCACCCCCATTCCCTTTTGGACCACTTCCCACGGTTCGAAATGCATGAAAATCGGCCTGTATACGGGGGAGGCACCCGCCTCGAAGACGAGACCGTCGGCAGAACCGCCGGGTCAAACCCGGCTGAGCTACCCGGCTCGGAAGCGCCAAAGTCGGGTTGAGCAGTCACATTCACTCCCATCCCCTTTTGGGCAACTTCCCACGGTTGGAAATGCATGGAAATCGGACTGAACACGGGGGAGGCTCCCCCCTCGAAGGCGAGACCGTCGGCAGAACCGCCGGATCAAACCCGGCTGAGCTACCCGGCTTACAAGTCTCAAAGTCGGTATGAGCAGACACGTCCACCCCCATTCCCTTTTGGACCACTTCCCACGGTTCGAAATGCATGAAAATCGGCCTGTATACGGGGGAGGCACCCGCCTCGAAGACGAGACCGTCGGCAGAACCGCCGGGTCAAACCCGGCCGGGCTACCCGGGTTAGAAGCCCTAGAGTCGGGTTGAGCAGTCACAATCACTCCCATCCCCTTTTGAACCTGTTCCCACCGTTGGAAATGCACGAAAATCGGCCTGTACACGGGGGAGGCTCCCCCCTCGAAGGCGAGACCGTCGGCAGAACCGCCGGGTCAAACCCGGCTGAGCTACCCGGCTTACAAGTCTCGAAGTCGGGTTGAGCAGTCACATTCACTCCCATCGACTTTTGGGCAACTTCCCACCGTTGCAAATGCATGAAAATCGGCCTGTACACGGGGGAGGCACCCGCCTCGAAGTCGAGACCGTCGGCAGAACCGCCGGGTCCAACCCGGCTGAGCTACCCGGCTTACAAGTCTCAAAGCCGGGTTGGGCAGTCACGTTCACCCCCATTCCCTTTTGGATCACTTCCCACGGTTCGAAATGCACGAAAACCGGCCTGTACACGGGGGAGGGTCCGCCCTCGAAGGCGAGACCGTCGGCAGAACCGCCGGGTCAAACCTGGCTGAGCTACCCGGCTTACAAGTCTCAAAGTCGGGTTGAGCAGTCACGTTCACTCCCATCGACTTTTAGACCACTTCCCACGGTTCGAAATGCACGAAAATCGGCCTGTACACGGGGGAGGCACCCGCCTCGAAGACGAGACCGTCGGCAGAACCGCCGGGTCAAACCCGGCCGAGCTACCCGGCTTAAAAGTCTCAAAGTCGGTATGAGCAGTCACATTCACCCCCATTCCCTTTTGGACCACTTCCCACGGTTGGAAATGCATGAAAATCGGCCTGGACACGGGGGAGGCTCCCCCCTCGATGACGAGACCGTCGGCAGAACCGCCGGAACAAACCCGGCTGAGCTACCCGGCTTACAAGTCTCAAAGTCGGTATGAGCAGACACGTCCACCCCCATTCCCTTTTGGACCACTTCCCACCGTTGGAAATGCACGAAAATCGGCCTGTACACGGGGGAGGCACCGGCCTCGAAGACGAGACCGTCGGCAGAACCGCCGGGTCAAACCCGGCTGAGCTACCCGGCTTACAAGTCTCAAAGTCGGGTTGAGCAGTCACATTCACTCCCATCGACTTTTGGGCAACTTCCCACGGTTCGAAATGCACAAGATTCGGCCTGAACACGGGGGACGCTCCCCCCTCGAAGGCGAGACCGTCGGCAGACCCGCCGGGTCAAACCCGGCTGAGCTACCCGGCTCGGAAGCGCCAAAGTCGGTATGAGCAGTCACGTTCACTCCCATCCCCTTTTGGACCGCTTCCCACGGTACGAAATGCATGAAAATCGGCCTGTACACGGGGGAGGCACCCGCCTCGAAGACGAGACCGTCGGCAGAACCGCCGGGTCAAACCCGGCTGAGCTACCCGGCTTACAAGTCTCAAAGTCGGGTTGAGCAGTCACATTCACTCCCATCGACTTTTGGGCAACTTCCCACGGTTCGAAATGCACAAAATTCGGCCTGAACACGGGGGACGCTCCCCCCTCGAAGGCGAGACCGTCGGCAGAACCGCCGGGTCAAACCCGGCTGAGCTACCCGGCTTAAAAGTCTCAAAGTCGGTATGAGCAGTCACATTCACCCCCATTCCCTTTTGGACCACTTCCCACGGTTGGAAATGCATGAAAATCGGCCTGGACACGGGGGAGGCTCCCCCCTCGATGACGAGACCGTCGGCAGAACCGCCGGAACAAACCCGGCTGAGCTACCCGGCTTACAAGTCTCAAAGTCGGTATGAGCAGACACGTCCACCCCCATTCCCTTTTGGACCACTTCCCACCGTTGGAAATGCACGAAAATCGGCCTGTACACGGGGGAGGCACCGGCCTCGAAGACGAGACCGTCGGCAGAACCGCCGGATCAAACCCGGCCGAGCTACCCGGGTTAGAAGCCTCAGAGTCGGGTTGAGCAGTCACGTCCACCCCCATTCCCTTTTGGACCACTTCCCACGGTTCGAAATGCACGAAAATCGGCCTGTACACGGGGGAGGGAGCCGCCTCGAAGACGAGACCGTCGGCAGAACCGCCGGTTCAAACCCGGCTGAGCTACCAGGCTCGGAAGCGCCAAAGTCGGGTTGAGCAGTCACATTCACTCCCATCCCCTTTTGGGCAACTTCCCACCGTTGCAAATGCATGAAAATCGGCCTGTACACGGGGGAGGGAGCCGCCTCGAAGACGAGACCGTCGGCAGAACCGCCGGATCAAACCCGGCTGAGCTACCAGGCTCGGAAGCGCCAAAGTCGGTATGAGCAGTCACATTCACTCCCATCCCCTTTTGGGCCACTTCCCACGGTTCGAAATGCACGAAAATCGGACTGAACACGGGGGAGGCTCCCCCCTCCAAAACGAGACCATCGGCAGAATCGACGGGTCAAACCCGGCCGAGCTACCCGGGTTAGAAGCCTCAAAGTCGGGTTGAGCAGTCACGTCCACCCCCATCCCCTTTTGGACCACTTCCCACGGTTCGAAATGCACGAAAATCGGCCTGTACACGGGGGAGGCACCCGCCTCGAAGACGAGACCGTCGGCAGACCCGCCGGATCAAACCCGGCCGAGCTACACGGCTTACAAGTCTCAATGTCGGTATGAGCAGTCACGTCCACCCCTATTCCCTTTTGGACCACTTCCCACGGTACGAAATGCATGAAAATCGGCCTGTACACGGGGGAGGCACCCGCCTCGAAGACGAGACCGTCGGCAGAACCGCCGGGTCAAACCCGGCTGAGCTACCCGGCTCGGAAGCGCCAAAGTCGGGTTGAGCAGTCACATTCACTCCCATCGACTTTTGGGCAACTTCCCACGGTTCGAAATGCACAAAATTCGGCCTGAACACGGGGGACGCTCCCCCCTCGAAGGCGAGACCGTCGGCAGAACCGCCGGGTCAAACCCGGCTGAGCTACCCGGGTCGGAAGCGCCAAGGTCGGTATGAGCAGTCACATTCACTCCCATCCCCTTTTGGACCGCTTCCCACGGTTTGAAATGCACGAAAATCGGCCTGTACACGGGGGAGGCTCCGCCCTCGAAGGCGAGACCGACGGCAGAACCGCCGGGTCAAACCCGGCCGGGCTACCCGGGTTAGAAGCCTCAGAGTCGGGTTGAGCAGTCACATTCACCCCCATCCCCTTTTGAACCTCTTCCCACCGTTGGAAATGCACGAAAATCGGCCTGTACACGGGGGAGGCGCCCCTCTCGAAGGCGAGACCGACGGCAGAACCGCCGGGTCAAACCCGGCCGAGCTACCCGGGTTAGAAGCCTCAGAGTCGGGTTGAGCAGTCACATTCACCCCCATTCCCTTTTGGACCACTTCCCACGGTACGAAATGCATGAAAATCGGCCTGTACACGGGGGAGGCACCCGCCTCGAAGACGAGACCGTCGGCAGAACCGCCGGGTCAAACCCGGCTGAGCTACCCGGGTCGGAAGCGCCAAGGTCGGTATGAGCAGTCACATTCACTCCCATCCCCTTTTGGACCGCTTCCCACGGTTTGAAATGCACGAAAATCGGCCTGTACACGGGGGAGGCTCCGCCCTCGAAGGCGAGACCGACGGCAGAACCGCCGGGTCAAACCCGGCCGGGCTACCCGGGTTAGAAGCCTCAGAGTCGGGTTGAGCAGTCACATTCACCCCCATCCCCTTTTGAACCTCTTCCCACCGTTGGAAATGCACGAAAATCGGCCTGTACACGGGGGAGGCCCCCCTCTCGAAGACGAGACCGTCGGCAGACCCGCCGGATCAAACCCGGCCGAGCTACACGGCTTACAAGTCTCGATGTCGGTATGAGCAGTCACGTCCACCCCCATTCCCTTTTGGACCACTTCCCACGGTACGAAATGCATGAAAATCGGCCTGTACACGGGGGAGGCACCCGCCTCGAAGACGAGACCGTCGGCAGAACCGCCGGGTCAAACCCGGCTGAGCTACCCGGCTCGGAAGCGCCAAAGTCGGGTTGAGCAGTCACATTCACTCCCATCCCCTTTTGGGCCACTTCCCACGGTTCGAAATGCATGAAAATCGGCCTGTACACGGGGGACGCTCCCCCCTCGAAGGCGAGGCCGTCGGCAGAACCGCCGGGTCAAACCCGGCTGAGCTACCCGGGTTAGATGCCTCAAAGTCGGGTTGAGCAGTCACATTCACCCCCATCCCCTTTCGGCCCCCTTCCCACGGTTGGAAATGCATGAAAATCGGCCTGTACACGGTGGGCGCTCCCCCCTCGAAGGTGAGACCTTCGGCAGAACCGCCGGGTCAAATCCTGCCGAGCTACCCGCGTTAGAGGTCTCAATGTCGGCTTCAGCAGTCACATTCAATCCCATTCCCGTTTGGACCTCTTCCCGCCGATGGAAATGCACAAAATTCGGCCTGAACACGCGGGACGCTCCCCCCTCGAAGGCGAGACCGTCGCCAGAACCGCCGGGTCAAATCCGGCTGAGCTACCCGCGTTACAGGTCTCAAAGTCGGGTTGAGCAGTCACGTTCACCCCCATCCCCTTTCGGACCCCTTCCCACGGTTGGAAATGCATGAAAATCGGCCTGTACACGGTGGGCGCTCCCCCCTCGAAGGTGAGACCTTCGGCAGAACCGCCGGGTCAAATCCGGCCGAGCTACCCGCGTTAGAGGTCTCAATGTCGGCTTCAGCAGTCACATTCAATCCCATTCCCGTTTGGACCTCTTCCCGCCGATGGAAATGCACAAAATTCGGCCTGAACACGCGGGAGGCTCCCCCCTCGAAGGTGAGACCTTCGGCAGAACCGCCGGGTCAAATCCGGCCGAGCTACCCGCGTTAGAGGTCTCAATGTCGGCTTCAGCAGTCACATTCAATCCCATTCCCGTTTGGACCTCTTCCCGCCGATGGAAATGCACAAAATTCGGCCTGAACACGCGGGACGCTCCCCCCTCGAAGGCGAGACCGTCGCCAGAACCGCCGGGTCAAATCCGGCCGAGCTACCCGCGTTAGAGGTCTCAATGTCGGCTTCAGCAGTCACATTCAATCCCATTCCCTTTTGGAACACTTCCCGCCGTTAACAATGCACGATATTCGGCCTGAACACGCGGGACGCTCCCCCCTCGAAGGTGAGACCTTCGGCAGAACCGCCGGGTCAAATCCTGCCGAGCTACCCGCGTTAGAGGTCTCAATGTCGGCTTCAGCAGTCACATTCAATCCCATTCCCGTTTGGACCTCTTCCCGCCGATGGAAATGCACAAAATTCGGCCTGAACACGCGGGGCGCTCCCCCCTCGAAGGCGAGACCGTCGCCAGAACCGCCGGGTCAAATCCGGCTGAGCTACCCGCGTTACAGGTCTCAAAGTCGGCTTCAGCAGTCACATTCAATCCCATTCCCTTTTGGAACACTTCCCGCCGTTAACAATGCACGATATTCGGACTGAACACGGGGGCCGGTCCGCCCTCGAAGTCAACACCGTCCGCAGAACCGCCGGGGCAAATCCGGCTGAGCTACCCCGCCCCCGAACACTCAAAGTCCCTCTGAAGCCTTGCATTCGCCTCCTTGGAAAATTGACGTCAAACATTACCAAAATCGGGGGCACGAGCACTAAAGCTAAGTCTCACCCTTTCCCTATCCCTAACCAGGAACCGAACGCCCACCCTCAGCCTCACACCAACGCCGGTGCCACTCCAGACAGACACACCCTTCAAAACCACACCCATCCGGCCATGCAACTCAAAAAGGGTCCAAATTCAGAAACACCCCCTTCAAAAGGCACTCCATCCTCGGCCACACCACCGGGACATGCTCCCCTCGGCGATAATTAAGCCCCCACCACTATTTGAAGCCAACCGCAGCCGCAACTCGAACGGAGAAATCAGTAACCAATTCAAAAATGCGCTTGGTTACTGATTTCTACTGAGCCGAAAAAATTCTAAGTGTCGGTGGTTACTGATTTATACCAACCCGAAAATATTCTAAGTGTCGGTGGTTACTGATTTATACCAACCCGAAAAAATTCTAAGTGTCAGTGGTTACTGATTTATACCAACTCGAAAAAATTCTAA
>NW_027310839.1:5000-7500 GCF_047496795.1 Chiloscyllium punctatum | reverse complement strand
GCCTGCAGCTCCCAGCACTCTCAATCGATCAACCATCGAGTCGGGTCAGCGTGTCAAACCGGCGAGCTCCACGGTCAGGCCGGCGGCGCACCAGCACCGGACCTCCGCGGCTCCCTTCACTCTTTCCACTGCCAGCCAACCGAGAGACGGACCCAATGCGGACGTGCAGAGCTTAGGCAGACCCCCCACTGGAGGCTCAACACTTCGTGGCAGCTCCGTGTCCCAGAGACCAGGAGGGTTGGCACACACACACAGTGTGAACCACCGACAGCCATTCTGGGACCGGTGACAGCCGTGCTGGCCCCACTGCCACGACACAGACGGACGCCAGGCCGCGCTCCCCGGCGGGGGGATGGCGTCGAGCCTGACGAACGGAATGTGCAGGGTGGGGGGGAAAGGCCAAGCGCTCCGACGCCGGAGGGCTCCGGAGTCTGAACTTAGGGGGACAAAGAGGACGGGTCCTCTGCGACACCCCAGCCGCGCTCTCGCCAGCCAAGGCGAGTGCGATTGATTGCCAAACGACCCTCAGACAGGCGTGGCCCCGGGAAGAACCCGGGGCCGCAAAGTGCGTTCAAAGTGTCGATGATCAATGTGTCCTGCAATTCACATTAATTCTCGCAGCTAGCTGCGTTCGTCATCGACGCACGAGCCGAGTGATCCACGTCAAGAGTTGTCTGAGTTTGTTTTAGGTCTCTCCCTCGCCAGAGGAAAGCGACCCGGACCGCACATACGCTCCCCACCTTGAGCTACAGCCACCTGCACGCCGGCGTGCGGGCGGAGCAGGGTGGCGTGAAGCGATGGGGAGCACCATCCTGGTGCGGCCCGCAGAAACATACGTCTATTGGGGGGAGGAGGACAGGGCGCCCAAGAGGCGATGCGTGCCCCAACGCACCGCAGCGACGGAGGCAGGATCACCGCCACCATGTCGCCCGCCTAGTATCACGAGGCGTGCAGCAGCTTTGCCCTAGGAAAAGCAGAGGCGGGAACGGGCACCGGCCATCGGTTCGGCAGCGTCACTGACGCGTGCACGTGGCGGCGTGTCGGCGAGCGGACTTCCTGCGAGGAGGCGGGGGCGGCACTCGCCCGAGCAGACGCCCGCCCGGCCCAGCCACCGCCGAGGTGGACTGGGAGTCGCGGCAACGGCTCGTCATACTCGTTCCCACACTCACAGCGCAGCTTGCCCGCAAGCCACCGACCACCGATCGACGCCAGGCGCCCCGACCGAGAGCGGGATCGCTCGTTCGCCCTGCTGGCAGTTCGCTGGGGATCACTACTGCACGGAGCTCGGAGACCGACGGGCGGCAACTCGAGAGTCTTTAAACCACCACCCCCATCCCGCAAGTGCAAAGAGGCTGTATACGCACAGACGGGTGAGGGGAATAGGTACCCCGTCGGGTTTGAAGGGAGCGTGACTAGATAGCAACGATGTAAACCCAGCCGATTTGGGAGCGAAAGACCGGCGCCTGCATCACCGGCTTCGTTTCCCGTGGCTGGAGAGTACACCGAAACCCTCCGTCTGTCGCGAGCTCCCGACGACGCGGTGCCGCCAAGCAGCAGGGCCGGACCTGGTGTGGCTCCCCTCGTCGATCACAGACCGGTCGGCACTACTGACGAGACGGTGGAACGGGCTTCGCCCCTTGTGACGAAGGGTGATGCGAACCCGCCCGCCCGCGTGCGTTCGGGGTGGACTCGGCAAACGGAGATTTGAAATCGGAAAGTGTCCTCCTGCCCCGCGCAGGTAGGCGCCCAACAGTTGTGGGGGGTTTGGCGGTGACCACGGCTGCAGGGCCTGCTACCCCGACGAGCTCTCCTGCTGGCCCCGAAACCACCCTCGCGAGACAAGTTGAAACGGAAACGGGCGTACCCCCAAGCCGACGATCCTTTCTTATTTGTTACTTTTTTTTTCACTTGCTCGAGTTGTGGCGATTTGGCGGTGACCACGGCTGCAGGGCCTGCTACCCCGACGAGCTCTCCTGCTGGCCCCGAAACCACCCTCGCGAGACAAGTTGAAACGGAAACGGGCGTACCCCCAAGCCGACAGAGATCCTTTCTTATTTGTTACTTTTTTTTTTCACTTGCTCGAGTTGTGGGGGTTTGGCGGTGACCACGGCTGCAGGGCCTGCTACCCCGACGAGCTCTCCTGCTGGCCCCGAAACCACCCTCGCGAGACAAGTTGAAACGGAAACGGGCGTACCCCCAAGCCGACGATCCTTTCTTATTTGTTACTTTTTTTTTTCACTTGCTCGAGTTGTGGGGGTTTGGCGGTGACCACGGCTGCAGGGCCTGCTACCCCGACGAGCTCTCCTGCTGGCCCCGAAACCACCCTCGCGAGACAAGTTGAAACGGAAACGGGCGTACCCCCAAGCCGACGATCCTTTCTTATTTGTTACTTTTTTTTTCACTTGCTCGAGTTGTGGGGGTTTGGCGGTGACCACGGCTGCAGGGCCTGCTACCCCGACGAGCTCTCCTGCTGGCCCCGAAACCACCCTCGCGAGACAAG
>NW_027310838.1:35000-44507 GCF_047496795.1 Chiloscyllium punctatum | reverse complement strand
TTCGAGGGGGGAGCGCCCACCGTGTACAGGCCGATTTTCATGCATTTCCAACCGTGGGAAGGGGGCCGAAAGGGGATGGGGGTGAATGTGACTGCTCAACCCGACTTTGAGGCATCTAACCCGGGTAGCTCAGCCGGGTTTGACCCGGCGGTTCTGCCGACGGCCTCGCCTTCGAGGGGGGAGCGTCCCCCGTGTACAGGCCGATTTTCATGCATTTCGAACCGTGGGAAGTGGCCCAAAAGGGGATGGGAGTGAATGTGACTGCTCAACCCGACTTTGGCGCTTCCGAGCCGGGTAGCTCAGCCGGGTTTGACCCGGCGGTTCTGCCGACGGTCTCGTCTTCGAGGCGGGTGCCTCCCCCGTGTACAGGCCGATTTTCATGCATTTCGTACCGTGGGAAGTGGTCCAAAAGGGAATGGGGGTGGACGTGACTGCTCATACCGACATCGAGACTTGTAAGCCGTGTAGCTCGGCCGGGTTTGATCCGGCGGGTCTGCCGACGGTCTCGTCTTCGAGAGGGGGGCCTCCCCCGTGTACAGGCCGATTTTCGTGCATTTCCAACGGTGGGAAGAGGTTCATAAGGGGATGGGGGTGAATGTGACTGCTCAACCCGACTCTGAGGCTTCTAACCCGGGTAGCTCGGCCGGGTTTGACCCGGCGGTTCTGCCGTCGGTCTCGCCTTCGAGAGGGGCGCCTCCCCCGTGTACAGGCCGATTTTCGTGCATTTCGAACCGTGGGAAGTGGTCCAAAAGGGGATGGGGGTGGACGTGACTGCTCAACCCGACTTTGAGGCTTCTAACCCGGGTAGCTCGGCCGGGTTTGACCCGTCGATTCTGCCGATGGTCTCGTTTTGGAGGGGGGAGCCTCCCCCGTGTTCAGTCCGATTTTCGTGCATTTCGAACCGTGGGAAGTGGCCCAAAAGGGGATGGGAGTGAATGTGACTGCTCATACCGACTTTGGCGCTTCCGAGCCTGGTAGCTCAGCCGGGTTTGATCCGGCGGTTCTGCCGACGGTCTCGTCTTCGAGGCGGCTCCCTCCCCCGTGTACAGGCCGATTTTCATGCATTTGCAACGGTGGGAAGTTGCCCAAAAGGGGATGGGAGTGAATGTGACTGCTCAACCCGACTTTGGCGCTTCCGAGCCTGGTAGCTCAGCCGGGTTTGAACCGGCGGTTCTGCCGACGGTCTCGTCTTCGAGGCGGCTCCCTCCCCCGTGTACAGGCCGATTTTCGTGCATTTCGAACCGTGGGAAGTGGTCCAAAAGGGAATGGGGGTGGACGTGACTGCTCAACCCGACTCTGAGGCTTCTAACCCGGGTAGCTCGGCCGGGTTTGATCCGGCGGTTCTGCCGACGGTCTCGTCTTCGAGGCCGGTGCCTCCCCCGTGTACAGGCCGATTTTCGTGCATTTCCAACGGTGGGAAGTGGTCCAAAAGGGAATGGGGGTGGACGTGTCTGCTCATACCGACTTTGAGACTTGTAAGCCGGGTAGCTCAGCCGGGTTTGTTCCGGCGGTTCTGCCGACGGTCTCGTCATCGAGGGGGGAGCCTCCCCCGTGTCCAGGCCGATTTTCATGCATTTCCAACCGTGGGAAGTGGTCCAAAAGGGAATGGGGGTGAATGTGACTGCTCATACCGACTTTGAGACTTTTAAGCCGGGTAGCTCAGCCGGGTTTGACCCGGCGGTTCTGCCGACGGTCTCGCCTTCGAGGGGGGAGCGTCCCCCGTGTTCAGGCCGAATTTTGTGCATTTCGAACCGTGGGAAGTTGCCCAAAAGTCGATGGGAGTGAATGTGACTGCTCAACCCGACTTTGAGACTTGTAAGCCGGGTAGCTCAGCCGGGTTTGACCCGGCGGTTCTGCCGACGGTCTCGTCTTCGAGGCGGGTGCCTCCCCCGTGTACAGGCCGATTTTCATGCATTTCGTACCGTGGGAAGCGGTCCAAAAGGGGATGGGAGTGAACGTGACTGCTCATACCGACTTTGGCGCTTCCGAGCCGGGTAGCTCAGCCGGGTTTGACCCGGCGGGTCTGCCGACGGTCTCGCCTTCGAGGGGGGAGCGTCCCCCGTGTTCAGGCCGAATCTTGTGCATTTCGAACCGTGGGAAGTTGCCCAAAAGTCGATGGGAGTGAATGTGACTGCTCAACCCGACTTTGAGACTTGTAAGCCGGGTAGCTCAGCCGGGTTTGACCCGGCGGTTCTGCCGACGGTCTCGTCTTCGAGGCCGGTGCCTCCCCCGTGCACAGGCCGATTTTCGTGCATTTCCAACGGTGGGAAGTGGTCCAAAAGGGAATGGGGGTGGACGTGTCTGCTCATACCGACTTTGAGACTTGTAAGCCGGGTAGCTCAGCCGGGTTTGTTCCGGCGGTTCTGCCGACGGTCTCGTCATCGAGGGGGGAGCCTCCCCCGTGTCCAGGCCGATTTTCATGCATTTCCAACCGTGGGAAGTGGTCCAAAAGGGAATGGGGGTGAATGTGACTGCTCATACCGACTTTGAGACTTTTAAGCCGGGTAGCTCGGCCGGGTTTGACCCGGCGGTTCTGCCGTCGGTCTCGCCTTCGAGGCGGGTGCCTCCCCCGTGTACAGGCCGATTTTCGTGCATTTCGAACCGTGGGAAGTGGTCTAAATGTCGATGGGAGTGAACGTGACTGCTCAACCCGACTTTGAGACTTGTAAGCCGGGTAGCTCAGCCAGGTTTGACCCGGCGGTTCTGCCGACGGTCTCGCCTTCGAGGGCGGACCCTCCCCCGTGTACAGGCCGGTTTTCGTGCATTTCGAACCGTGGGAAGTGATCCAAAAGGGAATGGGGGTGAACGTGACTGCCCAACCCGGCTTTGAGACTTGTAAGCCGGGTAGCTCAGCCGGGTTGGACCCGGCGGTTCTGCCGACGGTCTCGACTTCGAGGCGGGTGCCTCCCCCGTGTACAGGCCGATTTTCATGCATTTGCAACGGTGGGAAGTTGCCCAAAAGTCGATGGGAGTGAATGTGACTGCTCAACCCGACTTCGAGACTTGTAAGCCGGGTAGCTCAGCCGGATTTGACCCGGCGGTTCTGCCGACGGTCTCGCCTTCGAGGGGGGAGCCTCCCCCGTGTACAGGCCGATTTTCGTGCATTTCCAACGGTGGGAACAGGTTCAAAAGGGGATGGGAGTGATTGTGACTGCTCAACCCGACTCTAGGGCTTCTAACCCGGGTAGCCCGGCCGGGTTTGACCCGGCAGTTCTGCCGACGGTCTCGTCTTCGAGGCGGGTGCCTCCCCCGTATACAGGCCGATTTTCATGCATTTCGAACCGTGGGAAGTGGTCCAAAAGGGAATGGGGGTGGACGTGTCTGCTCATACCGACTTTGAGACTTGTAAGCCGGGTAGCTCAGCCGGGTTTGATCCGGCGGTTCTGCCGACGGTCTCGCCTTCGAGGGGGGAGCCTCCCCCGTGTTCAGTCCGATTTCCATGCATTTCCAACCGTGGGAAGTTGCCCAAAAGGGGATGGGAGTGAATGTGACTGCTCAACCCGACTTTGGCGCTTCCGAGCCGGGTAGCTCAGCCGGGTTTGACCCGGCGGTTCTGCCGACGGTCTCGTCTTCGAGGCGGGTGCCTCCCCCGTGTACAGGCCGATTTTCATGCATTTGGAACCGTGGGAAGTGGTCCAAAAGGGAATGGGGGTGGACGTGACTGCTCATACCGACTTTGAGACTTGTAAGCCGGGTAGCTCAGCCGGGTTTGACCCGGCGGTTCTGCCGACGGTCTCGCCTTCGAGGGGGGAGCCTCCCCCGTGTTCAGTCCGATTTTCGTGCATTTCCCACGGTGGGAAATGGTATCTTTCATTACGGGGACAAGGGTCTGAAGCGGTGAAGTCAGTAACCGGCATAGTTAAGGAAAGGGTTCGAATTTTCTCAACAGTACGAAAAAAGTGAGCAGGGAAGCTAGAGAAGGTGTCAGTGAGTCCCAAACGAGTGAACCGCAAAACTTAGGGAAATGCCCGAAAGCGTTTTAAAGGGTGAAATCGGGAACGAGGAAATGATCGGAAAGTGCCTGAAAGTGCTAAATGAGTAAACAGAAAAACGAAGAAAAATGTTTGAAAAGAAGAAGTGAGTAACCAGGAAAACTTAGAAAAATGTTCAAAACGAAGAAATCAGTAACCAGGAAAACTTAGAAAAATGATCAAAAAGAAGAAATGAGTAACCAGGAAAACTTAGAAAAATGTTTAAAAAGAAGAAATCAGTAACCAGGAAAACTTAGGAAAATGTTTAAAAAGAAGAAATCAGTAACCAGAAAAACTGCGAAAAATGTTTAAAAAGAAGAAATGAGTAACCAGAAAAACTTAGAAAAATGTTTAAAAAGAAGAAATCAGTAACCAGGAAAACTTAGAAAAATGTTTAAAAAGAAGAAATCAGTAACCAGGAAAACTTAGAAAAATGTTTAAAAAGAAGAAATCAGTAACCAGGAAAACTTAGAAAAATGTTATAAAAGAAGAAGTGAGTAACCAGAAAAACTTAGAAAAATGTTTAAAAAGAAGAAATCAGTAACCAGAAAAACTGCGAAAAATGTTTAAAAAGAAGAAATCAGTAACCAGAAAAACGGCGAAAAATGTTTAAAAAGAAGAAATCAGTAACCAGAAAAACTTAGAAAAATGTTTAAAAAGAAGAAGTGAGTAACCAGAAAAACTTAGAAAAATGTTTAAAAAGAAGAAATGAGTAACCAGAAAAACTTAGAAAAATGTTTAAAAAGAAGAAATCAGTAACCAGAAAAACTTAGAAAAATGTTTAAAAAGAAGAAATCAGTAACCAGGAAAACTTAGAAAAATGTTTAAAAAGAAGAAATCAGTAACCAGAAAAACTGCGAAAAATGTTTAAAAAGAAGAAATCAGTAACCAGAAAAACTTAGAAAAATGTTTAAAAAGAAGAAGTGAGTAACCAGAAAAACTTAGAAAAATGTTTAAAAAGAAGAAATCAGTAACCAGAAAAACGGCGAAAAATGTTTAAAAAGAAGAAATCAGTAACCAGACAAACTGCGAAAAATGTTTAAAAAGAAGAAATCAGTAACCAGAAAAACTTAGAAAAATGTTTAAAAAGAAGAAATCAGTAACCAGAAAAACGGCGAAAAATGTTTAAAAAGAAGAAATGAGTAACCAGAAAAACTTAGAAAAATGTTTAAAAAGAAGAAATCAGTAACCAGAAAAACGGCGAAAAATGTTTAAAAAGAAGAAATCAGTAACCAGAAAAACTTAGAAAAATGTTTAAAAAGAAGAAATCAGTAACCAGAAAAACTGCGAAAAATGTTTAAAAAGAAGAAATCAGTAACCAGGAAAACTTAGAAAAATGTTTAAAAAGAAGAAATGAGTAACCAGGAAAACTTAGAAAAATGTTTAAAAAGAAGAAATGAGTAACCAGGAAAACTTAGAAAAATGTTTAAAAAGAAGAAATCAGTAACCAGAAAAACTTAGAAAAATGTTTAAAAAGAAGAAATCAGTAACCAGAAAAACGGCGAAAAATGTTTAAAAAGAAGAAATGAGTAACCAGAAAAACTTAGAAAAATGCTTAAAAAGAAGAAATCAGTAACCAGGAAAACTTAGAAAAATGTTTAAAAAGAAGAAATCAGTAACCAGGAAAACTTAGAAAAATGTTTAAAAAGAAGAAATCAGTAACCAGGAAAACTTAGAAAAATGTTATAAAAGAAGAAGTGAGTAACCAGAAAAACTTAGAAAAATGTTTAAAAAGAAGAAATCAGTAACCAGAAAAACTGCGAAAAATGTTTAAAAAGAAGAAATCAGTAACCAGAAAAACGGCGAAAAATGTTTAAAAAGAAGAAATCAGTAACCAGAAAAACTTAGAAAAATGTTTAAAAAGAAGAAGTGAGTAACCAGAAAAACTTAGAAAAATGTTTAAAAAGAAGAAATGAGTAACCAGAAAAACTTAGAAAAATGTTTAAAAAGAAGAAATCAGTAACCAGAAAAACTTAGAAAAATGTTTAAAAAGAAGAAATCAGTAACCAGGAAAACTTAGAAAAATGTTTAAAAAGAAGAAATCAGTAACCAGAAAAACTGCGAAAAATGTTTAAAAAGAAGAAATCAGTAACCAGAAAAACTTAGAAAAATGTTTAAAAAGAAGAAGTGAGTAACCAGAAAAACTTAGAAAAATGTTTAAAAAGAAGAAATCAGTAACCAGAAAAACGGCGAAAAATGTTTAAAAAGAAGAAATCAGTAACCAGACAAACTGCGAAAAATGTTTAAAAAGAAGAAATCAGTAACCAGAAAAACTTAGAAAAATGTTTAAAAAGAAGAAATCAGTAACCAGAAAAACTTAGAAAAATGTTTCAAAAGAAGAAGTGAGTAACCAGAAAAACTTAGAAAAATGTTTAAAAAGAAGAAGTGAGTAACCAGAAAAACTTAGAAAAATGTTTAAAAAGAAGAAATCAGTAACCAGAAAAACTTAGAAAAATGTTTAAAAAGAAGAAATCAGTAACCAGAAAAACTGCGAAAAATGTTTAAAAAGAAGAAATCAGTAACCAGGAAAACTTAGAAAAATGTTTAAAAAGAAGAAATGAGTAACCAGGAAAACTTAGAAAAATGTTTAAAAAGAAGAAATGAGTAACCAGGAAAACTTAGAAAAATGTTTAAAAAGAAGAAATCAGTAACCAGAAAAACTTAGAAAAATGTTTAAAAAGAAGAAATCAGTAACCAGAAAAACGGCGAAAAATGTTTAAAAAGAAGAAATGAGTAACCAGAAAAACTTAGAAAAATGTTTAAAAAGAAGAAATCAGTAACCAGAAAAACGGCGAAAAATGTTTAAAAAGAAGAAATCAGTAACCAGAAAAACTTAGAAAAATGTTTAAAAAGAAGAAATGAGTAACCAGAAAAACTTAGAAAAATGTTTAAAAAGAAGAAATCAGTAACCAGAAAAACTTAGAAAAATGTTTAAAAAGAAGAAATGAGTAACCAGAAAAACTTAGAAAAATGTTTAAAAAGAAGAAATCAGTAACCAGAAAAACGGCGAAAAATGTTTAAAAAGAAGAAATCAGTAACCAGAAAAACGGCGAAAAATGTTTAAAAAGAAGAAATCAGTAACCAGACAAACTGCGAAAAATGTTTAAAAAGAAGAAATCAGTAACCAGAAAAACTTAGAAAAATGTTTAAAAAGAAGAAATCAGTAACCAGGAAAACTTGGAAAAAAACACTTAGAAAAATTTTCAGCAAAGTGTGAAAAATATTCTAAGTGTCAGCGGAGGAAAATGCTGCAGCATCGGGAAAGATTCGCAAACTTACACCGAACATGTGCTCCGAAGTGCCGGAGGAATTGGGTGAATTGAGCCCGGCAAATGGCCAGCTGTCGTTTTGTGCCTGCAGCCCGAAAACTTTAACTTTGTCTGTCGCGGAAGTCCGGACCGAGAAAAATCCAAACGGTTTTGACCGGACCGAGTTCCAGACCGATGCAGTCAAATTTGGAATTCAGACCCATTCAGTGCCACTTGTAGTTTTTCCGCAGTGAGGTTGGCGGGGTACCCGGAGATATATGGGAACACGATTTTTAGAACAAAATGGCGGCGCGGGACCGTTCTGAAAGGCATCCGAAAAACGGTTCCACGGGCATAGCACTTTAATGACAGGTATGAGTGCATGCCGGAGAGCTCTTGGAAGTCGAATTTTTGACACTTTGTCAATTTTTTGACAGATTTGACAAACTCTTTCTGTCTGTTCTAAGAGTCAGTCAGAGACTTGTGCGGCGGTCTTTTGACACTATTGGAGGGCGGGCAAACCCCACGTTGACTCCGGCCGTCCCTCCACAGGCGCTCGTGTCCAAAATGAAGGCGAGAGACGCGAGTGGCCTGGTTCCCTTGGGTGTTGCCAAGAAGGCTGCGGGCTGACCGTTGCCTGAGCACTCCCTAAAGCCTCTTGTGATGAGAGCAGACCTCGCCTGCCGCACGACCGGCTCTGGGAGTCGTTGGGCCGCTATTTGTGAATAGTCTGGTCCTCCTCTGCCACCCGGACAAGCGCGATGGCTCTGCCGCCCTGCGGTGCTCGTCACCCAGGTTTGGGGAACACGATACTCGTAACAAAAATAAAAGGCGGCTCGGGACCTGCAGGCGAAAGGGGTCCCGTGGTGCTAAGCACGTCGACTTCGGGTCTCGGTGCAAGCCGGAGAGCTCACGGAAGTCTAAAGTTTTCGGCACGTGGTCGAATCTTTTCAAAGGCTTACCCGGCTCTTTCCGTCCATTCTGAGAGTAAGTCAGAGGCCGGTGCGGAGGTCTCTTGACAATCGGAGGGGGTGGTGGCCCTCCGCAGGCGCTCGTGTCGAAAATGAAGGCGAGAGACGCGAGTGGCCTGGTTCCCCTGGGTGTTGCCAGGAAGGCTGCGGGCTGACCCTTGCCTGAGCACTCCCTAAAGCCTCTTGTGATGAGAGCAGACCTCGCGCGCCGCACGACCGGCTCTGGGAGTCGTTGGGCCGCTATCTGTGAATAGTCGGGTCCTCCTCTGCCACCCGGCCAAGTGCGATGGCTCTGCCGCCCTGCGGTGCTCGTCACGCAGGTATGGGGCACACGATGCTCGTAACAGCAAATAAAGGCGGCTCGGGACCTGCAGGCGAAAGGGGTCCCGTGGTGCTTCGCACGTCGACTTCGGGTCTCGGTGCAAGCCGGAGAGCTCACGGAAGTCTAAAGTTTTCGGCACGTGGTCGAATCTGTTGAAAGGCTTACCCGGCTCTTTCCGTCCATTCTGAGAGTCAGTCAGAGGCCGGTGCGGCGGTCTATTGACGACCGGAGGCTCCCATGGGTGTTGCGATGAGGGTGGAGGGCACAGAACCTTGCCTTAGCACTCCCTAATAAAGCCTCTTGTGAAGAGAGCAGACCTCGCGCGCCGCACGACCGGCTCTGGGAGTCGTTGGGCCGCTATCTGTGAATAGTCGGGTCCTCCTCTGCCACCCGGCCAAGTGCGATGGCTCTGCCGCCCTGCGGTGCTCGTCACGCAGGTATGGGGCACACGATGCTCGTAACAGCAAATAAAGGCGGCTCGGGACCTGCAGGCGAAAGGGGTCCCGTGGTGCTTCGCACGTCGACTTCGGGTCTCGGTGCAAGCCGGAGAGCTCACGGAAGTCTAAAGTTTTCGGCACGTGGTCGAATCTTTTGAAAGGCTTACCCGGCTCTTTCCGTCCATTCTGAGAGTCAGTCAGAGGCCGGTGCGGCGGTCTATTGACGACCGGAGGCTCCCATGGGTGTTGCGATGAGGGTGGAGGGCACAGAACCTTGCCTTAGCACTCCCTAATAAAGCCTCTTGTGAAGAGAGCAGACCTCGCGCGCCGCACGACCGGCTCTGGGAGTCGTTGGGCCGCTATCTGTGAATAGTCGGGTCCTCCTCTGCCACCCGGCCAAGTGCGATGGCTCTGCCGCCCTGCGGTGCTCGTCACGCAGGTATGGGGCACACGATGCTCGTAACAGCAAATAAAGGCGGCTCGGGACCTGCAGGCGAAAGGGGTCCCGTGGTGCTTCGCACGTCGACTTCGGGTCTCGGTGCAAGCCGGAGAGCTCAC
>NW_027310838.1:2500-15000 GCF_047496795.1 Chiloscyllium punctatum | reverse complement strand
ATGCAAGGCTTCAGAGGGACTTTGAGTGTTCGGGGGCGGGGTAGCTCAGCCGGATTTGCCCCGGCGGTTCTGCGGACGGTGTTGACTTCGAGGGCGGACCGGCCCCCGTGTTCAGTCCGAATATCGTGCATTGTTAACGGCGGGAAGTGTTCCAAAAGGGAATGGGATTGAATGTGACTGCTGAAGCCGACTTTGAGACCTGTAACGCGGGTAGCTCAGCCGGATTTGACCCGGCGGTTCTGGCGACGGTCTCGCCTTCGAGGGGGGAGCGCCCCGCGTGTTCAGGCCGAATTTTGTGCATTTCCATCGGCGGGAAGAGGTCCAAACGGGAATGGGATTGAATGTGACTGCTGAAGCCGACATTGAGACCTCTAACGCGGGTAGCTCGGCAGGATTTGACCCGGCGGTTCTGCCGAAGGTCTCACCTTCGAGGGGGGAGCGTCCCGCGTGTTCAGGCCGAATATCGTGCATTGTTAACGGCGGGAAGTGTTCCAAAAGGGAATGGGATTGAATGTGACTGCTGAAGCCGACATTGAGACCTCTAACGCGGGTAGCTCGGCCGGATTTGACCCGGCGGTTCTGGCGACGGTCTCGCCTTCGAGGGGGGAGCGTCCCGCGTGTTCAGGCCGAATTTTGTGCATTTCCATCGGCGGGAAGAGGTCCAAACGGGAATGGGATTGAATGTGACTGCTGAAGCCGACATTGAGACCTCTAACGCGGGTAGCTCGGCCGGATTTGACCCGGCGGTTCTGCCGAAGGTCTCACCTTCGAGGGGGGAGCGTCCCGCGTGTTCAGGCCGAATTTTGTGCATTTCCATCGGCGGGAAGAGGTCCAAACGGGAATGGGATTGAATGTGACTGCTGAAGCCGACATTGAGACCTCTAACGCGGGTAGCTCGGCCGGATTTGACCCGGCGGTTCTGCCGAAGGTCTCACCTTCGAGGGGGGAGCGCCCACCGTGTACAGGCCGATTTTCATGCATTTCCAACCGTGGGAAGGGGTCCGAAAGGGGATGGGGGTGAACGTGACTGCTCAACCCGACTTTGAGACCTGTAACGCGGGTAGCTCAGCCGGATTTGACCCGGCGGTTCTGGCGACGGTCTCGCCTTCGAGGGGGGAGCGTCCCGCGTGTTCAGGCCGAATTTTGTGCATTTCCATCGGCGGGAAGAGGTCCAAACGGGAATGGGATTGAATGTGACTGCTGAAGCCGACATTGAGACCTCTAACGCGGGTAGCTCGGCAGGATTTGACCCGGCGGTTCTGCCGAAGGTCTCACCTTCGAGGGGGGAGCGCCCACCGTGTACAGGCCGATTTTCATGCATTTCCAACCGTGGGAAGGGGGCCGAAAGGGGATGGGGGTGAATGTGACTGCTCAACCCGACTTTGAGGCATCTAACCCGGGTAGCTCAGCCGGGTTTGACCCGGCGGTTCTGCCGACGGCCTCGCCTTCGAGGGGGGAGCGTCCCCCGTGTACAGGCCGATTTTCATGCATTTCGAACCGTGGGAAGTGGCCCAAAAGGGGATGGGAGTGAATGTGACTGCTCAACCCGACTTTGGCGCTTCCGAGCCGGGTAGCTCAGCCGGGTTTGACCCGGCGGTTCTGCCGACGGTCTCGTCTTCGAGGCGGGTGCCTCCCCCGTGTACAGGCCGATTTTCATGCATTTCGTACCGTGGGAAGTGGTCCAAAAGGGAATGGGGGTGGACGTGACTGCTCATACCGACATCGAGACTTGTAAGCCGTGTAGCTCGGCCGGGTTTGATCCGGCGGGTCTGCCGACGGTCTCGTCTTCGAGAGGGGGGCCTCCCCCGTGTACAGGCCGATTTTCGTGCATTTCCAACGGTGGGAAGAGGTTCATAAGGGGATGGGGGTGAATGTGACTGCTCAACCCGACTCTGAGGCTTCTAACCCGGGTAGCTCGGCCGGGTTTGACCCGGCGGTTCTGCCGTCGGTCTCGCCTTCGAGAGGGGCGCCTCCCCCGTGTACAGGCCGATTTTCGTGCATTTCGAACCGTGGGAAGTGGTCCAAAAGGGGATGGGGGTGGACGTGACTGCTCAACCCGACTTTGAGGCTTCTAACCCGGGTAGCTCGGCCGGGTTTGACCCGTCGATTCTGCCGATGGTCTCGTTTTGGAGGGGGGAGCCTCCCCCGTGTTCAGTCCGATTTTCGTGCATTTCGAACCGTGGGAAGTGGCCCAAAAGGGGATGGGAGTGAATGTGACTGCTCATACCGACTTTGGCGCTTCCGAGCCTGGTAGCTCAGCCGGGTTTGATCCGGCGGTTCTGCCGACGGTCTCGTCTTCGAGGCGGCTCCCTCCCCCGTGTACAGGCCGATTTTCATGCATTTGCAACGGTGGGAAGTTGCCCAAAAGGGGATGGGAGTGAATGTGACTGCTCAACCCGACTTTGGCGCTTCCGAGCCTGGTAGCTCAGCCGGGTTTGAACCGGCGGTTCTGCCGACGGTCTCGTCTTCGAGGCGGCTCCCTCCCCCGTGTACAGGCCGATTTTCGTGCATTTCGAACCGTGGGAAGTGGTCCAAAAGGGAATGGGGGTGGACGTGACTGCTCAACCCGACTCTGAGGCTTCTAACCCGGGTAGCTCGGCCGGGTTTGATCCGGCGGTTCTGCCGACGGTCTCGTCTTCGAGGCCGGTGCCTCCCCCGTGTACAGGCCGATTTTCGTGCATTTCCAACGGTGGGAAGTGGTCCAAAAGGGAATGGGGGTGGACGTGTCTGCTCATACCGACTTTGAGACTTGTAAGCCGGGTAGCTCAGCCGGGTTTGTTCCGGCGGTTCTGCCGACGGTCTCGTCATCGAGGGGGGAGCCTCCCCCGTGTCCAGGCCGATTTTCATGCATTTCCAACCGTGGGAAGTGGTCCAAAAGGGAATGGGGGTGAATGTGACTGCTCATACCGACTTTGAGACTTTTAAGCCGGGTAGCTCAGCCGGGTTTGACCCGGCGGTTCTGCCGACGGTCTCGCCTTCGAGGGGGGAGCGTCCCCCGTGTTCAGGCCGAATTTTGTGCATTTCGAACCGTGGGAAGTTGCCCAAAAGTCGATGGGAGTGAATGTGACTGCTCAACCCGACTTTGAGACTTGTAAGCCGGGTAGCTCAGCCGGGTTTGACCCGGCGGTTCTGCCGACGGTCTCGTCTTCGAGGCGGGTGCCTCCCCCGTGTACAGGCCGATTTTCATGCATTTCGTACCGTGGGAAGCGGTCCAAAAGGGGATGGGAGTGAACGTGACTGCTCATACCGACTTTGGCGCTTCCGAGCCGGGTAGCTCAGCCGGGTTTGACCCGGCGGGTCTGCCGACGGTCTCGCCTTCGAGGGGGGAGCGTCCCCCGTGTTCAGGCCGAATCTTGTGCATTTCGAACCGTGGGAAGTTGCCCAAAAGTCGATGGGAGTGAATGTGACTGCTCAACCCGACTTTGAGACTTGTAAGCCGGGTAGCTCAGCCGGGTTTGACCCGGCGGTTCTGCCGACGGTCTCGTCTTCGAGGCCGGTGCCTCCCCCGTGCACAGGCCGATTTTCGTGCATTTCCAACGGTGGGAAGTGGTCCAAAAGGGAATGGGGGTGGACGTGTCTGCTCATACCGACTTTGAGACTTGTAAGCCGGGTAGCTCAGCCGGGTTTGTTCCGGCGGTTCTGCCGACGGTCTCGTCATCGAGGGGGGAGCCTCCCCCGTGTCCAGGCCGATTTTCATGCATTTCCAACCGTGGGAAGTGGTCCAAAAGGGAATGGGGGTGAATGTGACTGCTCATACCGACTTTGAGACTTTTAAGCCGGGTAGCTCGGCCGGGTTTGACCCGGCGGTTCTGCCGTCGGTCTCGCCTTCGAGGCGGGTGCCTCCCCCGTGTACAGGCCGATTTTCGTGCATTTCGAACCGTGGGAAGTGGTCTAAATGTCGATGGGAGTGAACGTGACTGCTCAACCCGACTTTGAGACTTGTAAGCCGGGTAGCTCAGCCAGGTTTGACCCGGCGGTTCTGCCGACGGTCTCGCCTTCGAGGGCGGACCCTCCCCCGTGTACAGGCCGGTTTTCGTGCATTTCGAACCGTGGGAAGTGATCCAAAAGGGAATGGGGGTGAACGTGACTGCCCAACCCGGCTTTGAGACTTGTAAGCCGGGTAGCTCAGCCGGGTTGGACCCGGCGGTTCTGCCGACGGTCTCGACTTCGAGGCGGGTGCCTCCCCCGTGTACAGGCCGATTTTCATGCATTTGCAACGGTGGGAAGTTGCCCAAAAGTCGATGGGAGTGAATGTGACTGCTCAACCCGACTTCGAGACTTGTAAGCCGGGTAGCTCAGCCGGGTTTGACCCGGCGGTTCTGCCGACGGTCTCGCCTTCGAGGGGGGAGCCTCCCCCGTGTACAGGCCGATTTTCGTGCATTTCCAACGGTGGGAACAGGTTCAAAAGGGGATGGGAGTGATTGTGACTGCTCAACCCGACTCTAGGGCTTCTAACCCGGGTAGCCCGGCCGGGTTTGACCCGGCAGTTCTGCCGACGGTCTCGTCTTCGAGGCGGGTGCCTCCCCCGTATACAGGCCGATTTTCATGCATTTCGAACCGTGGGAAGTGGTCCAAAAGGGAATGGGGGTGGACGTGTCTGCTCATACCGACTTTGAGACTTGTAAGCCGGGTAGCTCAGCCGGGTTTGATCCGGCGGTTCTGCCGACGGTCTCGCCTTCGAGGGGGGAGCCTCCCCCGTGTTCAGTCCGATTTCCGTGCATTTCCAACCGTGGGAAGTTGCCCAAAAGGGGATGGGAGTGAATGTGACTGCTCAACCCGACTTTGGCGCTTCCGAGCCGGGTAGCTCAGCCGGGTTTGACCCGGCGGTTCTGCCGACGGTCTCGTCTTCGAGGCGGGTGCCTCCCCCGTGTACAGGCCGATTTTCATGCATTTGGAACCGTGGGAAGTGGTCCAAAAGGGAATGGGGGTGGACGTGACTGCTCATACCGACTTTGAGACTTGTAAGCCGGGTAGCTCAGCCGGGTTTGACCCGGCGGTTCTGCCGACGGTCTCGCCTTCGAGGGGGGAGCCTCCCCCGTGTTCAGTCCGATTTTCGTGCATTTCCCACGGTGGGAAATGGTATCTTTCATTACGGGGACAAGGGTCTGAAGCGGTGAAGTCAGTAACCGGCATAGTTAAGGAAAGGGTTCGAATTTTCTCAACAGTACGAAAAAAGTGAGCAGGGAAGCTAGAGAAGGTGTCAGTGAGTCCCAAACGAGTGAACCGCAAAACTTAGGGAAATGCCCGAAAGCGTTTTAAAGGGTGAAATCGGGAACGAGGAAATGATCGGAAAGTGCCTGAAAGTGCTAAATGAGTAAACAGAAAAACGAAGAAAAATGTTTGAAAAGAAGAAGTGAGTAACCAGGAAAACTTAGAAAAATGTTCAAAACGAAGAAATCAGTAACCAGGAAAACTTAGAAAAATGATCAAAAAGAAGAAATGAGTAACCAGGAAAACTTAGAAAAATGTTTAAAAAGAAGAAATCAGTAACCAGGAAAACTTAGGAAAATGTTTAAAAAGAAGAAATCAGTAACCAGAAAAACGGCGAAAAATGTTTAAAAAGAAGAAATGAGTAACCAGAAAAACTTAGAAAAATGTTTAAAAAGAAGAAATCAGTAACCAGGAAAACTTAGAAAAATGTTTAAAAAGAAGAAATCAGTAACCAGGAAAACTTAGAAAAATGTTTAAAAAGAAGAAATCAGTAACCAGGAAAACTTAGAAAAATGTTATAAAAGAAGAAGTGAGTAACCAGAAAAACTTAGAAAAATGTTTAAAAAGAAGAAATCAGTAACCAGAAAAACTGCGAAAAATGTTTAAAAAGAAGAAATCAGTAACCAGAAAAACGGCGAAAAATGTTTAAAAAGAAGAAATCAGTAACCAGGAAAACTTAGAAAAATGTTTAAAAAGAAGAAGTGAGTAACCAGAAAAACTTAGAAAAATGTTTAAAAAGAAGAAATCAGTAACCAGAAAAACTTAGAAAAATGTTTAAAAAGAAGAAATCAGTAACCAGAAAAACTGCGAAAAATGTTTAAAAAGAAGAAATCAGTAACCAGGAAAACTTAGAAAAATGTTTAAAAAGAAGAAATCAGTAACCAGAAAAACTGCGAAAAATGTTTAAAAAGAAGAAATCAGTAACCAGAAAAACTTAGAAAAATGTTTAAAAAGAAGAAGTGAGTAACCAGAAAAACTTAGAAAAATGTTTAAAAAGAAGAAATCAGTAACCAGAAAAACGGCGAAAAATGTTTAAAAAGAAGAAATCAGTAACCAGACAAACTGCGAAAAATGTTTAAAAAGAAGAAATCAGTAACCAGAAAAACTTAGAAAAATGTTTAAAAAGAAGAAATCAGTAACCAGAAAAACGGCGAAAAATGTTTAAAAAGAAGAAATGAGTAACCAGAAAAACTTAGAAAAATGTTTAAAAAGAAGAAATCAGTAACCAGAAAAACGGCGAAAAATGTTTAAAAAGAAGAAATCAGTAACCAGAAAAACTTAGAAAAATGTTTAAAAAGAAGAAATCAGTAACCAGAAAAACTGCGAAAAATGTTTAAAAAGAAGAAATCAGTAACCAGGAAAACTTAGAAAAATGTTTAAAAAGAAGAAATGAGTAACCAGGAAAACTTAGAAAAATGTTTAAAAAGAAGAAATGAGTAACCAGGAAAACTTAGAAAAATGTTTAAAAAGAAGAAATCAGTAACCAGAAAAACTTAGAAAAATGTTTAAAAAGAAGAAATCAGTAACCAGAAAAACGGCGAAAAATGTTTAAAAAGAAGAAATGAGTAACCAGAAAAACTTAGAAAAATGCTTAAAAAGAAGAAATCAGTAACCAGGAAAACTTAGAAAAATGTTTAAAAAGAAGAAATCAGTAACCAGGAAAACTTAGAAAAATGTTTAAAAAGAAGAAATCAGTAACCAGGAAAACTTAGAAAAATGTTATAAAAGAAGAAGTGAGTAACCAGAAAAACTTAGAAAAATGTTTAAAAAGAAGAAATCAGTAACCAGAAAAACTGCGAAAAATGTTTAAAAAGAAGAAATCAGTAACCAGAAAAACGGCGAAAAATGTTTAAAAAGAAGAAATCAGTAACCAGAAAAACTTAGAAAAATGTTTAAAAAGAAGAAGTGAGTAACCAGAAAAACTTAGAAAAATGTTTAAAAAGAAGAAATGAGTAACCAGAAAAACTTAGAAAAATGTTTAAAAAGAAGAAATCAGTAACCAGAAAAACTTAGAAAAATGTTTAAAAAGAAGAAATCAGTAACCAGGAAAACTTAGAAAAATGTTTAAAAAGAAGAAATCAGTAACCAGAAAAACTGCGAAAAATGTTTAAAAAGAAGAAATCAGTAACCAGAAAAACTTAGAAAAATGTTTAAAAAGAAGAAGTGAGTAACCAGAAAAACTTAGAAAAATGTTTAAAAAGAAGAAATCAGTAACCAGAAAAACGGCGAAAAATGTTTAAAAAGAAGAAATCAGTAACCAGACAAACTGCGAAAAATGTTTAAAAAGAAGAAATCAGTAACCAGAAAAACTTAGAAAAATGTTTAAAAAGAAGAAATCAGTAACCAGAAAAACTTAGAAAAATGTTTCAAAAGAAGAAGTGAGTAACCAGAAAAACTTAGAAAAATGTTTAAAAAGAAGAAGTGAGTAACCAGAAAAACTTAGAAAAATGTTTAAAAAGAAGAAATCAGTAACCAGAAAAACTTAGAAAAATGTTTAAAAAGAAGAAATCAGTAACCAGAAAAACTGCGAAAAATGTTTAAAAAGAAGAAATCAGTAACCAGGAAAACTTAGAAAAATGTTTAAAAAGAAGAAATGAGTAACCAGGAAAACTTAGAAAAATGTTTAAAAAGAAGAAATGAGTAACCAGGAAAACTTAGAAAAATGTTTAAAAAGAAGAAATCAGTAACCAGAAAAACTTAGAAAAATGTTTAAAAAGAAGAAATCAGTAACCAGAAAAACGGCGAAAAATGTTTAAAAAGAAGAAATGAGTAACCAGAAAAACTTAGAAAAATGTTTAAAAAGAAGAAATCAGTAACCAGAAAAACGGCGAAAAATGTTTAAAAAGAAGAAATCAGTAACCAGAAAAACTTAGAAAAATGTTTAAAAAGAAGAAATGAGTAACCAGAAAAACTTAGAAAAATGTTTAAAAAGAAGAAATCAGTAACCAGAAAAACTTAGAAAAATGTTTAAAAAGAAGAAATGAGTAACCAGAAAAACTTAGAAAAATGTTTAAAAAGAAGAAATCAGTAACCAGAAAAACGGCGAAAAATGTTTAAAAAGAAGAAATCAGTAACCAGAAAAACGGCGAAAAATGTTTAAAAAGAAGAAATCAGTAACCAGACAAACTGCGAAAAATGTTTAAAAAGAAGAAATCAGTAACCAGAAAAACTTAGAAAAATGTTTAAAAAGAAGAAATCAGTAACCAGGAAAACTTGGAAAAAAACACTTAGAAAAATTTTCAGCAAAGTGTGAAAAATATTCTAAGTGTCAGCGGAGGAAAATGCTGCAGCATCGGGAAAGATTCGCAAACTTACACCGAACATGTGCTCCGAAGTGCCGGAGGAATTGGGTGAATTGAGCCCGGCAAATGGCCAGCTGTCGTTTTGTGCCTGCAGCCCGAAAACTTTAACTTTGTCTGTCGCGGAAGTCCGGACCGAGAAAAATCCAAACGGTTTTGACCGGACCGAGTTCCAGACCGATGCAGTCAAATTTGGAATTCAGACCCATTCAGTGCCACTTGTAGTTTTTCCGCAGTGAGGTTGGCGGGGTACCCGGAGATATATGGGAACACGATTTTTAGAACAAAATGGCGGCGCGGGACCGTTCTGAAAGGCATCCGAAAAACGGTTCCACGGGCATAGCACTTTAATGACAGGTATGAGTGCATGCCGGAGAGCTCTTGGAAGTCGAATTTTTGACACTTTGTCAATTTTTTGACAGATTTGACAAACTCTTTCTGTCTGTTCTAAGAGTCAGTCAGAGACTTGTGCGGCGGTCTTTTGACACTATTGGAGGGCGGGCAAACCCCACGTTGACTCCGGCCGTCCCTCCACAGGCGCTCGTGTCCAAAATGAAGGCGAGAGACGCGAGTGGCCTGGTTCCCTTGGGTGTTGCCAAGAAGGCTGCGGGCTGACCGTTGCCTGAGCACTCCCTAAAGCCTCTTGTGATGAGAGCAGACCTCGCCTGCCGCACGACCGGCTCTGGGAGTCGTTGGGCCGCTATTTGTGAATAGTCTGGTCCTCCTCTGCCACCCGGACAAGCGCGATGGCTCTGCCGCCCTGCGGTGCTCGTCACCCAGGTTTGGGGAACACGATACTCGTAACAAAAATAAAAGGCGGCTCGGGACCTGCAGGCGAAAGGGGTCCCGTGGTGCTAAGCACGTCGACTTCGGGTCTCGGTGCAAGCCGGAGAGCTCACGGAAGTCTAAAGTTTTCGGCACGTGGTCGAATCTTTTCAAAGGCTTACCCGGCTCTTTCCGTCCATTCTGAGAGTAAGTCAGAGGCCGGTGCGGAGGTCTCTTGACAATCGGAGGGGGTGGTGGCCCTCCGCAGGCGCTCGTGTCGAAAATGAAGGCGAGAGACGCGAGTGGCCTGGTTCCCCTGGGTGTTGCCAGGAAGGCTGCGGGCTGACCCTTGCCTGAGCACTCCCTAAAGCCTCTTGTGATGAGAGCAGACCTCGCGCGCCGCACGACCGGCTCTGGGAGTCGTTGGGCCGCTATCTGTGAATAGTCGGGTCCTCCTCTGCCACCCGGCCAAGTGCGATGGCTCTGCCGCCCTGCGGTGCTCGTCACGCAGGTATGGGGCACACGATGCTCGTAACAGCAAATAAAGGCGGCTCGGGACCTGCAGGCGAAAGGGGTCCCGTGGTGCTTCGCACGTCGACTTCGGGTCTCGGTGCAAGCCGGAGAGCTCACGGAAGTCTAAAGTTTTCGGCACGTGGTCGAATCTGTTGAAAGGCTTACCCGGCTCTTTCCGTCCATTCTGAGAGTCAGTCAGAGGCCGGTGCGGCGGTCTATTGACGACCGGAGGCTCCCATGGGTGTTGCGATGAGGGTGGAGGGCACAGAACCTTGCCTTAGCACTCCCTAATAAAGCCTCTTGTGAAGAGAGCAGACCTCGCGCGCCGCACGACCGGCTCTGGGAGTCGTTGGGCCGCTATCTGTGAATAGTCGGGTCCTCCTCTGCCACCCGGCCAAGTGCGATGGCTCTGCCGCCCTGCGGTGCTCGTCACGCAGGTATGGGGCACACGATGCTCGTAACAGCAAATAAAGGCGGCTCGGGACCTGCAGGCGAAAGGGGTCCCGTGGTGCTTCGCACGTCGACTTCGGGTCTCGGTGCAAGCCGGAGAGCTCACGGAAGTCTAAAGTTTTCGGCACGTGGTCGAATCTTTTGAAAGGCTTACCCGGCTCTTTCCGTCCATTCTGAGAGTCAGTCAGAGGCCGGTGCGGCGGTCTATTGACGACCGGAGGCTCCCATGGGTGTTGCGATGAGGGTGGAGGGCACAGAACCTTGCCTTAGCACTCCCTAATAAAGCCTCTTGTGAAGAGAGCAGACCTCGCGCGCCGCACGACCGGCTCTGGGAGTCGTTGGGCCGCTATCTGTGAATAGTCGGGTCCTCCTCTGCCACCCGGCCAAGTGCGATGGCTCTGCCGCCCTGCGGTGCTCGTCACGCAGGTATGGGGCACACGATGCTCGTAACAGCAAATAAAGGCGGCTCGGGACCTGCAGGCGAAAGGGGTCCCGTGGTGCTTCGCACGTCGACTTCGGGTCTCGGTGCAAGCCGGAGAGCTCACGGAAGTCTAAAGTTTTCGGCACGTGGTCGAATCTTTTGAAAGGCTTACCCGGCTCTTTCCGTCCATTCTGAGAGTCAGTCAGAGGCCGGTGCGGCGGTCTATTGACGACCGGAGGCTCCCATGGGTGTTGCGATGAGGGTGGAGGGCACAGAACCTTGCCTTAGCACTCCCTAATAAAGCCTCTTGTGAAGAGAGCAGACCTCGCGCGCCGCACGACCGGCTCTGGGAGTCGTTGGGCCGCTATCTGTGAATAGTCGGGTCCTCCTCTGCCACCCGGCCAAGTGCGATGGCTCTGCCGCCCTGCGGTGCTCGTCACGCAGGTATGGGGCACACGATGCTCGTAACAGCAAATAAAGGCGGCTCGGGACCTGCAGGCGAAAGGGGTCCCGTGGTGCTTCGCACGTCGACTTCGGGTCTCGGTGCAAGCCGGAGAGCTCACGGAAGTCTAAAGTTTTCGGCACGTGGTCGAATCTTTTGAAAGGCTTACCCGGCTCTTTCCGTCCATTCTGAGAGTCAGTCAGAGGCCGGTGCGGCGGTCTATTGACGACCGGAGGCTCCCATGGGTGTTGCGATGAGGGTGGAGGGCACAGAACCTTGCCTTAGCACTCCCTAATAAAGCCTCTTGTGAAGAGAGCAGACCTCGCGCGCCGCACGACCGGCTCTGGGAGTCGTTGGGCCGCTATCTGTGAATAGTCGGGTCCTCCTCTGCCACCCGGCCAAGTGCGATGGCTCTGCCGCCCTGCGGTGCTCGTCACGCAGGTATGGGGCACACGATGCTCGTAACAGCAAATAAAGGCGGCTCGGGACCTGCAGGCGAAAGGGGTCCCGTGGTGCTTCGCACGTCGACTTCGGGTCTCGGTGCAAGCCGGAGAGCTCACGGAAGTCTAAAGTTTTCGGCACGTGGTCGAATCTTTTGAAAGGCTTACCCGGCTCTTTCCGTCCATTCTGAGAGTCAGTCAGAGGCCGGTGCGGCGGTCTATTGACGACCGGAGGCTCCCATGGGTGTTGCGATGAGGGTGGAGGGCACAGAACCTTGCCTTAGCACTCCCTAATAAAGCCTCTTGTGAAGAGAGCAGACCTCGCGCGCCGCACGACCGGCTCTGGGAGTCGTTGGGCCGCTATCTGTGAATAGTCGGGTCCTCCTCTGCCACCCGGCCAAGTGCGATGGCTCTGCCGCCCTGCGGTGCTCGTCACGCAGGTATGGGGCACACGATGCTCGTAACAGCAAATAAAGGCGGCTCGGGACCTGCAGGCGAAAGGGGTCCCGTGGTGCTTCGCACGTCGACTTCGGGTCTCGGTGCAAGCCGGAGAGCTCACGGAAGTCTAAAGTTTTCGGCACGTGGTCGAATCTTTTGAAAGGCTTACCCGGCTCTTTCCGTCCATTCTGAGAGTCAGTCAGAGGCCGGTGCGGCGGTCTATTGACGACCGGAGGCTCCCATGGGTGTTGCGATGAGGGTGGAGGGCACAGAACCTTGCCTTAGCACTCCCTAATAAAGCCTCTTGTGAAGAGAGCAGACCTCGCGCGCCGCACGACCGGCTCTGGGAGTCGTTGGGCCGCTATCTGTGAATAGTCGGGTCCTCCTCTGCCACCCGGCCAAGTGCGATGGCTCTGCCGCCCTGCGGTGCTTGTCACGCAGGTATGGGGCACACGATGCTCGTAACAGCAAATAAAGGCGGCTCGGGACCTGCAGGCGAAAGGGGTCCCGTGGTGCTTAGC
>NW_027310837.1:27500-40000 GCF_047496795.1 Chiloscyllium punctatum | reverse complement strand
CCTTTCAAAAGATTCGACCACGTGCCGAAAACTTTAGACTTCCGTGAGCTCTCCGGCTTGCACCGAGACCCGAAGTCGACGTGCGAAGCACCACGGGACCCCTTTCGCCTGCAGGTCCCGAGCCGCCTTTATTTGCTGTTACGAGCATCGTGTGCCCCATACCTGCGTGACGAGCACCGCAGGGCGCAGAGCCATCGCACTTGGCCGGGTGGCAGAGGAGGACCCGACTATTCACAGATAGCGGCCCAACGACTCCCAGAGCCGGTCGTGCGGCGCGCGAGGTCTGCTCTCTTCACAAGAGGCTTTATTAGGGAGTGCTAAGGCAAGGTTCTGTGCCCTCCACCCTCATCGCAACACCCATGGGAGCCTCCGGTCGTCAATAGACCGCCGCACCGGCCTCTGACTGACTCTCAGAATGGACGGAAAGAGCCGGGTAAGCCTTTCAAAAGATTCGACCACGTGCCGAAAACTTTAGACTTCCGTGAGCTCTCCGGCTTGCACCGAGACCCGAAGTCGACGTGCGAAGCACCACGGGACCCCTTTCGCCTGCAGGTCCCGAGCCGCCTTTATTTGCTGTTACGAGCATCGTGTGCCCCATACCTGCGTGACGAGCACCGCAGGGCGGCAGAGCCATCGCACTTGGCCGGGTGGCAGAGGAGGACCCGACTATTCACAGATAGCGGCCCAACGACTCCCAGAGCCGGTCGTGCGGCGCGCGAGGTCTGCTCTCTTCACAAGAGGCTTTATTAGGGAGTGCTAAGGCAAGGTTCTGTGCCCTCCACCCTCATCGCAACACCCCATGGGAGCCTCCGGTCGTCAATAGACCGCCGCACCGGCCTCTGACTGACTCTCAGAATGGACGGAAAGAGCCGGGTAAGCCTTTCAAAAGATTCGACCACGTGCCGAAAACTTTAGACTTCCGTGAGCTCTCCGGCTTGCACCGAGACCCGAAGTCGACGTGCGAAGCACCACGGACCCCTTTCGCCTGCAGGTCCCGAGCCGCTTTATTTGCTGTTACGAGCATCGTGTGCCCCATACCTGCGTGACGAGCACCGCAGGGCGGCAGAGCCATCGCACTTGGCCGGGTGGCAGAGGAGGACCAGACTATTCACAGATAGCGGCCCAACGACTCCAGAGCCGGTCGTGCGGCGCGCGAGGTCTGCTCTCTTCACAAGAGGCTTTATTAGGGAGTGCTAAGGCAAGGTTCTGTGCCCTCCACCCTCATCGCAACACCCATGGGAGCCTCCGGTCGTCAATAGACCGCCGCACCGGCCTCTGACTGACTCTCAGAATGGACGGAAAGAGCCGGGTAAGCCTTTCAAAAGATTCGACCACGTGCCGAAAACTTTAGACTTCCGTGAGCTCTCCGGCTTGCACCGAGACCCGAAGTCGACGTGCGAAGCACCACGGGACCCCTTTCGCCTGCAGGTCCCGAGCCGCCTTTATTTGCTGTTACGAGCATCGTGTGCCCCATACCTGCGTGACGAGCACCGCAGGGCGGCAGAGCCATCGCACTTGGCCGGGTGGCAGAGGAGGACCCGACTATTCACAGATAGCGGCCCAACGACTCCCAGAGCCGGTCGTGCGGCGCGCGAGGTCTGCTCTCTTCACAAGAGGCTTTATTAGGGAGTGCTAAGGCAAGGTTCTGTGCCCTCCACCCTCATCGCAACACCCATGGGAGCCTCCGGTCGTCAATAGACCGCCGCACCGGCCTCTGACTGACTCTCAGAATGGACGGAAAGAGCCGGGTAAGCCTTTCAAAAGATTCGACCACGTGCCGAAAACTTTAGACTTCCGTGAGCTCTCCGGCTTGCACCGAGACCCGAAGTCGACGTGCTAAGCACCACGGGACCCCCTTTCGCCTGCAGGTCCCGAGCCGCCTTTATTTGCTGTTACGAGCATCGTGTGCCCCATACCTGCGTGACGAGCACCGCAGGGCGGCAGAGCCATCGCACTTGGCCGGGTGGCAGAGGAGGACCAGACTATTCACAGATAGCGGCCCAACGACTCCCAGAGCCGGTCGTGCGGGCGCGCGAGGTCTGCTCTCATCACAAGAGGCTTTAGGGAGTGCTCAGGCAAGGGTCAGCCCGCAGCCTTCCTGGCAACACCCAGGGGAACCAGGCCACTCGCGTCTCTCGCCTTCATTTCGACACGAGCGCCTGCGGAGGGCCCACCACCCCCCCTCCGATTGTCAAGAGACCTCCGCACCCGGCCTCTGACTTACTCTCAGAATGGACGGAAAGAGCCGGGTAAGCCTTTGAAAAGATTCGACCACGTGCCGAAAACTTTAGACTTCCGTGAGCTCTCCGGCTTGCACCGAGACCCGAAGTCGACGTGCTTAGCACCACGGGACCCCTTTCGCCTGCAGGTCCCGAGCCGCCTTTTATTTTTGTTACGAGTATCGTGTTCCCCAAACCTGGGTGACGAGCACCGCAGGGCGGCAGAGCCATCGCGCTTGTCCGGGTGGCAGAGGAGGAACCAGACTATTCACAAATAGCGGCCCAACGACTCCCAGAGCCGGTCGTGCGGCAGGCGAGGTCTGCTCTCATCACAAGAGGCTTTAGGGAGTGCTCAGGCAACGGTCAGCCCGCAGCCTTCTTGGCAACACCCAAGGGAACCAGGCCACTCGCGTCTCTCGCCTTCATTTTGGACACGAGCGCCTGTGGAGGGACGGCCGGAGTCAACGTGGGGTTTGCCCGCCCTCCAATAGTGTCAAAAGACCGCCGCACAAGTCTCTGACTGACTCTTAGAACAGACAGAAAGAGTTTGTCAAATCTGTCAAAAAATTGACAAAGTGTCAAAAATTCGACTTCCAAGAGCTCTCCGGCATGCACTCATACCTGTCATTAAAGTGCTATGCCCGTGGAACCGTTTTTCGGATGCCTTTCAGAACGGTCCCGCGCCGCCATTTTGTTCTAAAAATCGTGTTCCCATATATCTCCGGGTACCCCGCCAACCTCACTGCGGAAAAACTACAAGTGGCACTGAATGGGTCTGAATTCCAAATTTGACTGCATCGGTCTGGAACTCGGTCCGGTCAAAACCGTTTGGATTTTTCTCGGTCCGGACTTCCGCGACAGACAAAGTTAAAGTTTTCGGGCTGCAGGCACAAAACGACAGCTGGCCATTTGCCGGGCTCAATTCACCCAATTCCTCCGGCACTTCGGAGCACATGTTCGGTGTAAGTTTGCGAATCTTTCCCGATGCTGCAGCATTTTCCTCCGCTGACACTTAGAATATTTTTCACACTTTGCTGAAAATTTTTCTAAGTGTTTTTTTCCAAGTTTTCCTGGTTACTGATTTCTTCTTTTTAAACATTTTTCTAAGTTTTTCTGGTTACTGATTTCTTCTTTTTAAACATTTTTCGCAGTTTGTCTGGTTACTGATTTCTTCTTTTTAAACATTTTTCGCCGTTTTTCTGGTTACTGATTTCTTCTTTTTAAACATTTTTCGCCGTTTTTCTGGTTACTGATTTCTTCTTTTTAAACATTTTTCTAAGTTTTTCTGGTTACTCATTTCTTCTTTTTAAACATTTTTCTAAGTTTTTCTGGTTACTGATTTCTTCTTTTTAAACGTTTTTCTGGTTACTCATTTCTTCTTTTTAAACATTTTTCTAAGTTTTTCTGGTTACTCACTTCTTCTTTTTAAACATTTTTCGCCGTTTTTCTGGTTACTGATTTCTTCTTTTTAAACATTTTTCTAAGTTTTTCTGGTTACTCATTTCTTCTTTTTAAACATTTTTCTAAGTTTTTCTGGTTACTCATTTCTTCTTTTTAAACATTTTTCTAAGTTTTTCTGGTTACTGATTTCTTCTTTTTAAACATTTTTCTAAGTTTTTCTGGTTACTGATTTCTTCTTTTTAAACATTTTTCTAAGTTTTCCTGGTTACTCATTTCTTCTTTTTAAACATTTTTCTAAGTTTTCCTGGTTACTCATTTCTTCTTTTTAAACATTTTTCTAAGTTTTCCTGGTTACTGATTTCTTCTTTTTAAACATTTTTCGCAGTTTTTCTGGTTACTGATTTCTTCTTTTTAAACATTTTTTCGCAGTTTGTCTGGTTACTGATTTCTTCTTTTTAAACATTTTTCGCCGTTTTTCTGGTTACTGATTTCTTCTTTTTAAACATTTTTCGCCGTTTTTCTGGTTACTGATTTCTTCTTTTTAAGCATTTTTCTAAGTTTTTCTGGTTACTCATTTCTTCTTTTTAAACATTTTTCTAAGTTTTTCTGGTTACTGATTTCTTCTTTTTAAACATTTTTCTAAGTTTTTCTGGTTACTCATTTCTTCTTTTTAAACATTTTTCTAAGTTTTTCTGGTTACTCACTTCTTCTTTTTAAACATTTTTCTAAGTTTTTCTGGTTACTGATTTCTTCTTTTTAAACATTTTTCGCCGTTTTTCTGGTTACTGATTTCTTCTTTTTAAACATTTTTCTAAGTTTTTCTGGTTACTCATTTCTTCTTTTTAAACATTTTTCTAAGTTTTTCTGGTTACTGATTTCTTCTTTTTAAACATTTTTCTAAGTTTTCCTGGTTACTGATTTCTTCTTTTTAAACATTTTTCGCAGTTTTTCTGGTTACTGATTTCTTCTTTTTAAACATTTTTCTAAGTTTTCCTGGTTACTGATTTCTTCTTTTTAAACATTTTTCGCAGTTTTTCTGGTTACTGATTTCTTCTTTTTAAACATTTTTCTAAGTTTTTCTGGTTACTGATTTCTTCTTTTTAAACATTTTTCTAAGTTTTTCTGGTTACTCACTTCTTCTTTTTAAACATTTTTCTAAGTTTTCCTGGTTACTGATTTCTTCTTTTTAAACATTTTTCGCAGTTTGTCTGGTTACTGATTTCTTCTTTTTAAACATTTTTCGCAGTTTTTCTGGTTACTGATTTCTTCTTTTTAAACATTTTTCTAAGTTTTTCTGGTTACTCACTTCTTCTTTTATAACATTTTTCTAAGTTTTCCTGGTTACTGATTTCTTCTTTTTAAACATTTTTCTAAGTTTTCCTGGTTACTGATTTCTTCTTTTTAAACATTTTTCTAAGTTTTCCTGGTTACTGATTTCTTCTTTTTAAACATTTTTCTAAGTTTTTCTGGTTACTCATTTCTTCTTTTTAAACATTTTTCGCAGTTTTTCTGGTTACTGATTTCTTCTTTTTAAACATTTTCCTAAGTTTTCCTGGTTACTGATTTCTTCTTTTTAAACATTTTTCTAAGTTTTCCTGGTTACTCATTTCTTCTTTTTGATCATTTTTCTAAGTTTTCCTGGTTACTGATTTCTTCGTTTTGAACATTTTTCTAAGTTTTCCTGGTTACTCACTTCTTCTTTTCAAACATTTTTCTTCGTTTTTCTGTTTACTCATTTAGCACTTTCAGGCACTTTCCCATCATTTCCTCGTTCCCGATTTCACCCTTTAAAACGCTTTCGGGCATTTCCCTAAGTTTTGCGGTTCACTCGTTTGGGACTCACTGACACCTTCTCTAGCTTCCCTGCTCACTTTTTTCGTACTGTTGAGAAAATTCGAACCCTTTCCTTAACTATGCCGGTTACTGACTTCACCGCTTCAGACCCTTGTCCCCGTAATGAAAGATACCATTTCCCACCGTGGGAAATGCACGAAAATCGGACTGAACACGGGGGAGGCTCCCCCCTCGAAGGCGAGACCGTCGGCAGAACCGCCGGGTCAAACCCGGCCGAGCTACCCGGCTTACAAGTCTCAAAGTCGGTATGAGCAGTCACGTCCACCCCCATTCCCTTTTGGACCACTTCCCACGGTTCCAAATGCATGAAAATCGGCCTGTACACGGGGGAGGCACCCGCCTCGAAGACGAGACCGTCGGCAGAACCGCCGGGTCAAACCCGGCTGAGCTACCCGGCTCGGAAGCGCCAAAGTCGGGTTGAGCAGTCACATTCACTCCCATCGACGTTTGGACCACTTCCCACGGTTCGAAATGCACGGAAATCGGCCTGTACACGGGGGAGGCACCCGCCTCGAAGAGGAGACTGTCGGCAGAACCGCCGGGTCAAACCCGGCTGTGCTAACCGGCTCGGAAGCGCCAAAGTCGGGTTGAGCAGTCACATTCACTCCCATCCCCTTTTGGGCAACTTCCCACGGTTGGAAATGCATGGAAATCGGACTGAACACGGGGGAGGCTCCCCCCTCGAAGGCGAGACCGTCGGCAGAACCGCAGGATCAAACCCGGCTGAGCTACCCGGCTTACAAGTCTCAAAGTCGGTATGAGCAGACACGTCCACCCCCATTCCCTTTTGGACCACTTCCCACGGTTCGAAATGCATGAAAATCGGCCTGTATACGGGGGAGGCACCCGCCTCGAAGACGAGACCGTCGGCAGACCCGCCGGGTCAAACCCGGCTGAGCTACCCGGCTCGGAAGCGCCAAAGTCGGGTTGAGCAGTCACATTCACTCCCATCCCCTTTTGGACCACTTCCCACGGTTCGAAATGCACGAAAATCGGCCTGTACACGGGGGAGGCACCCGCCTCGAAGACGAGACCGTCGGCAGAACCGCCGGAACAAACCCGGCTGAGCTACCCGGCTTACAAGTCTCAAAGTCGGTATGAGCAGACACGTCCACCCCCATTCCCTTTTGGACCACTTCCCACGGTTCGAAATGCATGAAAATCGGCCTGTATACGGGGGAGGCACCCGCCTCGAAGACGAGACCGTCGGCAGACCCGCCGGGTCAAACCCGGCTGAGCTACCCGGCTCGGAAGCGCCAAAGTCGGGTTGAGCAGTCACATTCACTCCCATCCCCTTTTGAACCTCTTCCCACCGTTGGAAATGCACGAAAATCGGCCTGTACACGGGGGAGGCTCCCCCCTCGAAGGCGAGACCGTCGGCAGAACCGCCGGGTCAAACCCGGCTGAGCTACCCGGCTTACAAGTCTCGAAGTCGGGTTGAGCAGTCACATTCACTCCCATCGACTTTTGGGCAACTTCCCACCGTTGCAAATGCATGAAAATCGGCCTGTACACGGGGGAGGCACCCGCCTCGAAGTCGAGACCGTCGGCAGAACCGCCGGGTCCAACCCGGCTGAGCTACCCGGCTTACAAGTCTCAAAGCCGGGTTGGGCAGTCACGTTCACCCCCATTCCCTTTTGGATCACTTCCCACGGTTCGAAATGCACGAAAACCGGCCTGTACACGGGGGAGGGTCCGCCCTCGAAGGCGAGACCGTCGGCAGAACCGCCGGGTCAAACCTGGCTGAGCTACCCGGCTTACAAGTCTCAAAGTCGGGTTGAGCAGTCACGTTCACTCCCATCGACTTTTAGACCACTTCCCACGGTTCGAAATGCACGAAAATCGGCCTGTACACGGGGGAGGCACCCGCCTCGAAGACGAGACCGTCGGCAGAACCGCCGGGTCAAACCCGGCCGAGCTACCCGGGTTAGAAGCCTCAGAGTCGGGTTGAGCAGTCACGTTCACTCCCATCGACTTTTAGACCACTTCCCACGGTTGGAAATGCACGAAAATCGGCCTGTACACGGGGGTGGCATCCGCCTCGAAGACGAGACCGTCGGCAGAACCGCCGGGTCAAACCCGGCTGAGCTACCCGGCTTACAAGTCTCAAAGTCGGGTTGAGCAGTCACATTCACTCCCATCGACTTTTGGGCAACTTCCCACGGTTCGAAATGCACAAGATTCGGCCTGAACACGGGGGACGCTCCCCCCTCGAAGGCGAGACCGTCGGCAGACCCGCCGGGTCAAACCCGGCTGAGCTACCCGGCTCGGAAGCGCCAAAGTCGGTATGAGCAGTCACGTTCACTCCCATCCCCTTTTGGACCGCTTCCCACGGTACGAAATGCATGAAAATCGGCCTGTACACGGGGGAGGCACCCGCCTCGAAGACGAGACCGTCGGCAGAACCGCCGGGTCAAACCCGGCTGAGCTACCCGGCTTACAAGTCTCAAAGTCGGGTTGAGCAGTCACATTCACTCCCATCGACTTTTGGGCAACTTCCCACGGTTCGAAATGCACAAAATTCGGCCTGAACACGGGGGACGCTCCCCCCTCGAAGGCGAGACCGTCGGCAGAACCGCCGGGTCAAACCCGGCTGAGCTACCCGGCTTAAAAGTCTCAAAGTCGGTATGAGCAGTCACATTCACCCCCATTCCCTTTTGGACCACTTCCCACGGTTGGAAATGCATGAAAATCGGCCTGGACACGGGGGAGGCTCCCCCCTCGATGACGAGACCGTCGGCAGAACCGCCGGAACAAACCCGGCTGAGCTACCCGGCTTACAAGTCTCAAAGTCGGTATGAGCAGACACGTCCACCCCCATTCCCTTTTGGACCACTTCCCACCGTTGGAAATGCACGAAAATCGGCCTGTACACGGGGGAGGCACCGGCCTCGAAGACGAGACCGTCGGCAGAACCGCCGGATCAAACCCGGCCGAGCTACCCGGGTTAGAAGCCTCAGAGTCGGGTTGAGCAGTCACATTCACTCCCATCCCCTTTTGAACCTCTTCCCACCGTTGGAAATGCACGAAAATCGGCCTGTACACGGGGGAGGCTCCCCCCTCGAAGGCGAGACCGTCGGCAGAACCGCCGGGTCAAACCCGGCTGAGCTACCCGGCTTAAAAGTCTCAAAGTCGGGTTGAGCAGTCACATTCACTCCCATCGACTTTTGGGCAACTTCCCACCGTTGCAAATGCATGAAAATCGGCCTGTACACGGGGGAGGCTCCGCCCTCGAAGGCGAGACCGACGGCAGAACCGCCGGGTCAAACCCGGCCGGGCTACCCGGGTTAGAAGCCTCAGAGTCGGGTTGAGCAGTCGCATTCACCCCCATCCCCTTTTGAACCTCTTCCCACCGTTGGAAATGCACGAAAATCGGCCTGTACACGGGGGAGGCACCGGCCTCGAAGACGAGACCGTCGGCAGAACCGCCGGATCAAACCCGGCCGAGCTACCCGGGTTAGAAGCCTCAGAGTCGGGTTGAGCAGTCACATTCACTCCCATCCCCTTTTGAACCTCTTCCCACCGTTGGAAATGCACGGAAATCGGCCTGTACACGGGGGAGGCTCCCCCCTCGAAGGCGAGACCGTCGGCAGAACCGCCGGGTCAAACCCGGCTGAGCTACCCGGCTTACAAGTCTCAAAGTCGGTATGAGCAGACACGTCCACCCCCATTCCCTTTTGGACCACTTCCCACCGTTGGAAATGCACGAAAATCGGCCTGTACACGGGGGAGGCACCGGCCTCGAAGACGAGACCGTCGGCAGAACCGCCGGATCAAACCCGGCCGAGCTACCCGGGTTAGAAGCCTCAGAGTCGGGTTGAGCAGTCACATTCACTCCCATCCCCTTTTGAACCTCTTCCCACCGTTGGAAATGCACGAAAATCGGCCTGTACACGGGGGAGGCTCCCCCCTCGAAGGCGAGACCGTCGGCAGAACCGCCGGGTCAAACCCGGCTGAGCTACCCGGCTTAAAAGTCTCAAAGTCGGGTTGAGCAGTCACATTCACTCCCATCGACTTTTGGGCAACTTCCCACCGTTGCAAATGCATGAAAATCGGCCTGTACACGGGGGAGGCTCCGCCCTCGAAGGCGAGACCGACGGCAGAACCGCCGGGTCAAACCCGGCCGGGCTACCCGGCTCGGAAGCGCCAAAGTCGGGTTGAGCAGTCACATTCACCCCCATCCCCTTTTGGGCCACTTCCCACGGTTCGAAATGCATGAAAATCGGCCTGTACACGGGGGACGCTCCCCCCTCGAAGGCGAGGCAGTCGGCAGAACCGCCGGGTCAAACCCGGCTGAGCTACCCGGGTTAGATGCCTCAAAGTCGGGTTGAGCAGTCACATTCACCCCCATCCCCTTTCGGCCCCCTTCCCACGGTTGGAAATGCATGAAAATCGGCCTGTACACGGTGGGCGCTCCCCCCTCGAAGGTGAGACCTTCGGCAGAACCGCCGGGTCAAATCCTGCCGAGCTACCCGCGTTAGAGGTCTCAATGTCGGCTTCAGCAGTCACATTCAATCCCATTCCCGTTTGGACCTCTTCCCGCCGATGGAAATGCACAAAATTCGGCCTGAACACGCGGGGCGCTCCCCCCTCGAAGGCGAGACCGTCGCCAGAACCGCCGGGTCAAATCCGGCTGAGCTACCCGCGTTACAGGTCTCAAAGTCGGGTTGAGCAGTCACGTTCACCCCCATCCCCTTTCGGACCCCTTCCCACGGTTGGAAATGCATGAAAATCGGCCTGTACACGGTGGGCGCTCCCCCCTCGAAGGTGAGACCTTCGGCAGAACCGCCGGGTCAAATCCGGCCGAGCTACCCGCGTTAGAGGTCTCAATGTCGGCTTCAGCAGTCACATTCAATCCCATTCCCGTTTGGACCTCTTCCCGCCGATGGAAATGCACAAAATTCGGCCTGAACACGCGGGACGCTCCCCCCTCGAAGGTGAGACCTTCGGCAGAACCGCCGGGTCAAATCCGGCCGAGCTACCCGCGTTAGAGGTCTCAATGTCGGCTTCAGCAGTCACATTCAATCCCATTCCCGTTTGGACCTCTTCCCGCCGATGGAAATGCACAAAATTCGGCCTGAACACGCGGGACGCTCCCCCCTCGAAGGCGAGACCGTCGCCAGAACCGCCGGGTCAAATCCGGCTGAGCTACCCGCGTTACAGGTCTCAAAGTCGGGTTGAGCAGTCACGTTCACCCCCATCCCCTTTCGGACCCCTTCCCACGGTTGGAAATGCATGAAAATCGGCCTGTACACGGTGGGCGCTCCCCCCTCGAAGGTGAGACCTTCGGCAGAACCGCCGGGTCAAATCCGGCCGAGCTACCCGCGTTAGAGGTCTCAATGTCGGCTTCAGCAGTCACATTCAATCCCATTCCCGTTTGGACCTCTTCCCGCCGATGGAAATGCACAAAATTCGGCCTGAACACGCGGGACGCTCCCCCCTCGAAGGTGAGACCTTCGGCAGAACCGCCGGGTCAAATCCGGCCGAGCTACCCGCGTTAGAGGTCTCAATGTCGGCTTCAGCAGTCACATTCAATCCCATTCCCGTTTGGACCTCTTCCCGCCGATGGAAATGCACAAAATTCGGCCTGAACACGCGGGACGCTCCCCCCTCGAAGGCGAGACCGTCGCCAGAACCGCCGGGTCAAATCCGGCTGAGCTACCCGCGTTAGAGGTCTCAAAGTCGGGTTGAGCAGTCACGTTCACCCCCATCCCCTTTCGGACCCCTTCCCACGGTTGGAAATGCATGAAAATCGGCCTGTACACGGTGGGCGCTCCCCCCTCGAAGCTGAGACCTTCGGCAGAACCGCCGGGTCAAATCCGGCCGAGCTACCCGCGTTAGAGGTCTCAATGTCGGCTTCAGCAGTCACATTCAATCCCATTCCCGTTTGGACCTCTTCCCGCCGATGGAAATGCACAAAACTCGGCCTGAACACGCGGGACGCTCCCCCCTCGAAGGTGAGACCTTCGGCAGAACCGCCGGGTCAAATCCGGCCGAGCTACCCGCGTTAGAGGTCTCAATGTCGGCTTCAGCAGTCACATTCAATCCCATTCCCGTTTGGACCTCTTCCCGCCGATGGAAATGCACAAAATTCGGCCTGAACACGCGGGACGCTCCCCCCTCGAAGGCGAGACCGTCGCCAGAACCGCCGGGTCAAATCCGGCCGAGCTACCCGCGTTAGAGGTCTCAATGTCGGCTTCAGCAGTCACATTCAATCCCATTCCCTTTTGGAACACTTCCCGCCGTTAACAATGCACGATATTCGGCCTGAACACGCGGGACGCTCCCCCCTCGAAGGTGAGACCTTCGGCAGAACCGCCGGGTCAAATCCTGCCGAGCTACCCGCGTTAGAGGTCTCAATGTCGGCTTCAGCAGTCACATTCAATCCCATTCCCGTTTGGACCTCTTCCCGCCGATGGAAATGCACAAAATTCGGCCTGAACACGCGGGACGCTCCCCCCTCGAAGGCGAGACCGTCGCCAGAACCGCCGGGTCAAATCCGGCCGAGCTACCCGCGTTAGAGGTCTCAATGTCGGCTTCAGCAGTCACATTCAATCCCATTCACGTTTGGAACACTTCCCGCCGTTAACAATGCACGATATTCGGCCTGAACACGCGGGACGCTCCCCCCTCGAAGGTGAGACCTTCGGCAGAACCGCCGGGTCAAATCCTGCCGAGCTACCCGCGTTAGAGGTCTCAATGTCGGCTTCAGCAGTCACATTCAATCCCATTCCCGTTTGGACCTCTTCCCGCCGATGGAAATGCACAAAATTCGGCCTGAACACGCGGGGCGCTCCCCCCTCGAAGGCGAGACCGTCGCCAGAACCGCCGGGTCAAATCCGGCTGAGCTACCCGCGTTACAGGTCTCAAAGTCGGCTTCAGCAGTCACATTCAATCCCATTCCCTTTTGGAACACTTCCCGCCGTTAACAATGCACGATATTCGGACTGAACACGGGGGCCGGTCCGCCCTCGAAGTCAACACCGTCCGCAGAACCGCCGGGGCAAATCCGGCTGAGCTACCCCG
>NW_027310837.1:17500-20000 GCF_047496795.1 Chiloscyllium punctatum | reverse complement strand
AAAACCTCCTCCCTCGGCCAGGCACTCGGCGCCAGCAGGGGAGACAGGATCAGACGCCCCGCCGGCCACTTAAGGCCGAGGACGAACCACGAGACGGGCGGCTGCAGCAGCGGGCGGCCTGCAGCTCCCAGCACTCTCAATCGATCAACCATCGAGTCGGGTCAGCGTGTCAAACCGGCGAGCTCCACGGTCAGGCCGGCGGCGCACCAGCACCGGACCTCCGCGGCTCCCTTCACTCTTTCCACTGCCAGCCAACCGAGAGACGGACCCAATGCGGACGTGCAGAGCTTAGGCAGACCCCCCACTGGAGGCTCAACACTTCGTGGCAGCTCCGTGTCCCAGAGACCAGGAGGGTTGGCACACACACACAGTGTGAACCACCGACAGCCATTCTGGGACCGGTGACAGCCGTGCTGGCCCCACTGCCACGACACAGACGGACGCCAGGCCGCGCTCCCCGGCGGGGGGATGGCGTCGAGCCTGACGAACGGAATGTGCAGGGTGGGGGGGAAAGGCCAAGCGCTCCGACGCCGGAGGGCTCCGGAGTCTGAACTTAGGGGGACAAAGAGGACGGGTCCTCTGCGACACCCCAGCCGCGCTCTCGCCAGCCAAGGCGAGTGCGATTGATTGCCAAACGACCCTCAGACAGGCGTGGCCCCGGGAAGAACCCGGGGCCGCAAAGTGCGTTCAAAGTGTCGATGATCAATGTGTCCTGCAATTCACATTAATTCTCGCAGCTAGCTGCGTTCGTCATCGACGCACGAGCCGAGTGATCCACCGTCAAGAGTTGTCTGAGTTTGTTTTAGGTCTCTCCCTCGCCAGAGGAAAGCGACCCGGACCGCACATACGCTCCCCACCTTGAGCTACAGCCACCTGCACGCCGGCGTGCGGGCGGAGCAGGGTGGCGTGAAGCGATGGGGAGCACCATCCTGGTGCGGCCCGCAGAAACATACGTCTATTGGGGGGAGGAGGACAGGGCGCCCAAGAGGCGATGCGTGCCCCAACGCACCGCAGCGACGGAGGCAGGATCACCGCCACCATGTCGCCCGCCTAGTATCACGAGGCGTGCAGCAGCTTTGCCCTAGGAAAAGCAGAGGCGGGAACGGGCACCGGCCATCGGTTCGGCAGCGTCACTGACGCGTGCACGTGGCGGCGTGTCGGCGAGCGGACTTCCTGCGAGGAGGCGGGGGCGGCACTCGCCCGAGCAGACGCCCGCCCGGCCCAGCCACCGCCGAGGTGGACTGGGAGTCGCGGCAACGGCTCGTCATACTCGTTCCCACACTCACAGCGCAGCTTGCCCGCAAGCCACCGACCACCGATCGACGCCAGGCGCCCCGACCGAGAGCGGGATCGCTCGTTCGCCCTGCTGGCAGTTCGCTGGGGATCACTACTGCACGGAGCTCGGAGACCGACGGGCGGCAACTCGAGAGTCTTTAAACCACCACCCCCATCCCGCAAGTGCAAAGAGGCTGTATACGCACAGACGGGTGAGGGGAATAGGTACCCCGTCGGGTTTGAAGGGAGCGTGACTAGATAGCAACGATGTAAACCCAGCCGATTTGGGAGCGAAAGACCGGCGCCTGCATCACCGGCTTCGTTTCCCGTGGCTGGAGAGTACACCGAAACCCTCCGTCTGTCGCGAGCTCCCGACGACGCGGTGCCGCCAAGCAGCAGGGCCGGACCTGGTGTGGCTCCCCTCGTCGATCACAGACCGGTCGGCACTACTGACGAGACGGTGGAACGGGCTTCGCCCCTTGTGACGAAGGGTGATGCGAACCCGCCCGCCCGCGTGCGTTCGGGGTGGACTCGGCAAACGGAGATTTGAAATCGGAAAGTGTCCTCCTGCCCCGCGCAGGTAGGCGCCCAACAGTTGTGGGGGGTTTGGCGGTGACCACGGCTGCAGGGCCTGCTACCCCGACGAGCTCTCCTGCTGGCCCCGAAACCACCCTCGCGAGACAAGTTGAAACGGAAACGGGCGTACCCCCAAGCCGACGATCCTTTCTTATTTGTTACTTTTTTTTTCACTTGCTCGAGTTGTGGGGATTTGGCGGTGACCACGGCTGCAGGGCCTGCTACCCCGACGAGCTCTCCTGCTGGCCCCGAAACCACCCTCGCGAGACAAGTTGAAACGGAAACGGGCGTACCCCCAAGCCGACAGAGATCCTTTCTTATTTGTTACTTTTTTTTTTCACTTGCTCGAGTTGTGGGGGTTTGGCGGTGACCACGGCTGCAGGGCCTGCTACCCCGACGAGCTCTCCTGCTGGCCCCGAAACCACCCTCGCGAGACAAGTTGAAACGGAAACGGGCGTACCCCCAAGCCGACGATCCTTTCTTATTTGTTACTTTTTTTTTCACTTGCTCGAGTTGTGGGGGTTTGGCGGTGACCACGGCTGCAGGGCCTGCTACCCCGACGAGCTCTCCTGCTGGCCCCGAAACCACCCTCGCGAGACAAGTTGAAACGGAAACGGGCGTACCCCCAAGCCGACGATCCTTTCTTATT
>NW_027310837.1:0-12500 GCF_047496795.1 Chiloscyllium punctatum | reverse complement strand
CGTGTGCCCCATACCTGCGTGACGAGCACCGCAGGGCGGCAGAGCCATCGCACTTGGCCGGGTGGCAGAGGAGGACCCGACTATTCACAGATAGCGGCCCAACGACTCCCAGAGCCGGTCGTGCGGCGCGCGAGGTCTGCTCTCTTCACAAGAGGCTTTATTAGGGAGTGCTAAGGCAAGGTTCTGTGCCCTCCACCCTCATCGCAACACCCATGGGAGCCTCCGGTCGTCAATAGACCGCCGCACCGGCCTCTGACTGACTCTCAGAATGGACGGAAAGAGCCGGGTAAGCCTTTCAAAAGATTCGACCACGTGCCGAAAACTTTAGACTTCCGTGAGCTCTCCGGCTTGCACCGAGACCCGAAGTCGACGTGCGAAGCACCACGGGACCCCTTTCGCCTGCAGGTCCCGAGCCGCCTTTATTTGCTGTTACGAGCATCGTGTGCCCCATACCTGCGTGACGAGCACCGCAGGGCGGCAGAGCCATCGCACTTGGCCGGGTGGCAGAGGAGGACCAGACTATTCACAGATAGCGGCCCAACGACTCCCAGAGCCGGTCGTGCGGCGCGCGAGGTCTGCTCTCTTCACAAGAGGCTTTATTAGGGAGTGCTAAGGCAAGGTTCTGTGCCCTCCACCCTCATCGCAACACCCATGGGAGCCTCCGGTCGTCAATAGACCGCCGCACCGGCCTCTGACTGACTCTCAGAATGGACGGAAAGAGCCGGGTAAGCCTTTCAAAAGATTCGACCACGTGCCGAAAACTTTAGACTTCCGTGAGCTCTCCGGCTTGCACCGAGACCCGAAGTCGACGTGCGAAGCACCACGGGACCCCTTTCGCCTGCAGGTCCCGAGCCGCCTTTATTTGCTGTTACGAGCATCGTGTGCCCCATACCTGCGTGACGAGCACCGCAGGGCGGCAGAGCCATCGCACTTGGCCGGGTGGCAGAGGAGGACCCGACTATTCACAGATAGCGGCCCAACGACTCCCAGAGCCGGTCGTGCGGCGCGCGAGGTCTGCTCTCTTCACAAGAGGCTTTATTAGGGAGTGCTAAGGCAAGGTTCTGTGCCCTCCACCCTCATCGCAACACCCATGGGAGCCTCCGGTCGTCAATAGACCGCCGCACCGGCCTCTGACTGACTCTCAGAATGGACGGAAAGAGCCGGGTAAGCCTTTCAAAAGATTCGACCACGTGCCGAAAACTTTAGACTTCCGTGAGCTCTCCGGCTTGCACCGAGACCCGAAGTCGACGTGCTAAGCACCACGGGACCCCTTTCGCCTGCAGGTCCCGAGCCGCCTTTATTTGCTGTTACGAGCATCGTGTGCCCCATACCTGCGTGACGAGCACCGCAGGGCGGCAGAGCCATCGCACTTGGCCGGGTGGCAGAGGAGGACCAGACTATTCACAGATAGCGGCCCAACGACTCCCAGAGCCGGTCGTGCGGCGCGCGAGGTCTGCTCTCATCACAAGAGGCTTTAGGGAGTGCTCAGGCAAGGGTCAGCCCGCAGCCTTCCTGGCAACACCCAGGGGAACCAGGCCACTCGCGTCTCTCGCCTTCATTTTCGACACGAGCGCCTGCGGAGGGCCACCACCCCCTCCGATTGTCAAGAGACCTCCGCACCGGCCTCTGACTTACTCTCAGAATGGACGGAAAGAGCCGGGTAAGCCTTTGAAAAGATTCGACCACGTGCCGAAAACTTTAGACTTCCGTGAGCTCTCCGGCTTGCACCGAGACCCGAAGTCGACGTGCTTAGCACCACGGGACCCCTTTCGCCTGCAGGTCCCGAGCCGCCTTTTATTTTTGTTACGAGTATCGTGTTCCCCAAACCTGGGTGACGAGCACCGCAGGGCGGCAGAGCCATCGCGCTTGTCCGGGTGGCAGAGGAGGACCAGACTATTCACAAATAGCGGCCCAACGACTCCCAGAGCCGGTCGTGCGGCAGGCGAGGTCTGCTCTCATCACAAGAGGCTTTAGGGAGTGCTCAGGCAACGGTCAGCCCGCAGCCTTCTTGGCAACACCCAAGGGAACCAGGCCACTCGCGTCTCTCGCCTTCATTTTGGACACGAGCGCCTGTGGAGGGACGGCCGGAGTCAACGTGGGGTTTGCCCGCCCTCCAATAGTGTCAAAAGACCGCCGCACAAGTCTCTGACTGACTCTTAGAACAGACAGAAAGAGTTTGTCAAATCTGTCAAAAAATTGACAAAGTGTCAAAAATTCGACTTCCAAGAGCTCTCCGGCATGCACTCATACCTGTCATTAAAGTGCTATGCCCGTGGAACCGTTTTTCGGATGCCTTTCAGAACGGTCCCGCGCCGCCATTTTGTTCTAAAAATCGTGTTCCCATATATCTCCGGGTACCCCGCCAACCTCACTGCGGAAAAACTACAAGTGGCACTGAATGGGTCTGAATTCCAAATTTGACTGCATCGGTCTGGAACTCGGTCCGGTCAAAACCGTTTGGATTTTTCTCGGTCCGGACTTCCGCGACAGACAAAGTTAAAGTTTTCGGGCTGCAGGCACAAAACGACAGCTGGCCATTTGCCGGGCTCAATTCACCCAATTCCTCCGGCACTTCGGAGCACATGTTCGGTGTAAGTTTGCGAATCTTTCCCGATGCTGCAGCATTTTCCTCCGCTGACACTTAGAATATTTTTCACACTTTGCTGAAAATTTTTCTAAGTGTTTTTTTCCAAGTTTTCCTGGTTACTGATTTCTTCTTTTTAAACATTTTTCTAAGTTTTTCTGGTTACTGATTTCTTCTTTTTAAACATTTTTCGCAGTTTGTCTGGTTACTGATTTCTTCTTTTTAAACATTTTTCGCCGTTTTTCTGGTTACTGATTTCTTCTTTTTAAACATTTTTCGCCGTTTTTCTGGTTACTGATTTCTTCTTTTTAAACATTTTTCTAAGTTTTTCTGGTTACTCATTTCTTCTTTTTAAACATTTTTCTAAGTTTTTCTGGTTACTGATTTCTTCTTTTTAAACGTTTTTCTGGTTACTCATTTCTTCTTTTTAAACATTTTTCTAAGTTTTTCTGGTTACTCACTTCTTCTTTTTAAACATTTTTCGCCGTTTTTCTGGTTACTGATTTCTTCTTTTTAAACATTTTTCTAAGTTTTTCTGGTTACTCATTTCTTCTTTTTAAACATTTTTCTAAGTTTTTCTGGTTACTCATTTCTTCTTTTTAAACATTTTTCTAAGTTTTTCTGGTTACTGATTTCTTCTTTTTAAACATTTTTCTAAGTTTTTCTGGTTACTGATTTCTTCTTTTTAAACATTTTTCTAAGTTTTCCTGGTTACTCATTTCTTCTTTTTAAACATTTTTCTAAGTTTTCCTGGTTACTCATTTCTTCTTTTTAAACATTTTTCTAAGTTTTCCTGGTTACTGATTTCTTCTTTTTAAACATTTTTCGCAGTTTTTCTGGTTACTGATTTCTTCTTTTTAAACATTTTTTCGCAGTTTGTCTGGTTACTGATTTCTTCTTTTTAAACATTTTTCGCCGTTTTTCTGGTTACTGATTTCTTCTTTTTAAACATTTTTCGCCGTTTTTCTGGTTACTGATTTCTTCTTTTTAAGCATTTTTCTAAGTTTTTCTGGTTACTCATTTCTTCTTTTTAAACATTTTTCTAAGTTTTTCTGGTTACTGATTTCTTCTTTTTAAACATTTTTCTAAGTTTTTCTGGTTACTCATTTCTTCTTTTTAAACATTTTTCTAAGTTTTTCTGGTTACTCACTTCTTCTTTTTAAACATTTTTCTAAGTTTTTCTGGTTACTGATTTCTTCTTTTTAAACATTTTTCGCCGTTTTTCTGGTTACTGATTTCTTCTTTTTAAACATTTTTCTAAGTTTTTCTGGTTACTCATTTCTTCTTTTTAAACATTTTTCTAAGTTTTTCTGGTTACTGATTTCTTCTTTTTAAACATTTTTCTAAGTTTTCCTGGTTACTGATTTCTTCTTTTTAAACATTTTTCGCAGTTTTTCTGGTTACTGATTTCTTCTTTTTAAACATTTTTCTAAGTTTTCCTGGTTACTGATTTCTTCTTTTTAAACATTTTTCGCAGTTTTTCTGGTTACTGATTTCTTCTTTTTAAACATTTTTCTAAGTTTTTCTGGTTACTGATTTCTTCTTTTTAAACATTTTTCTAAGTTTTTCTGGTTACTCACTTCTTCTTTTTAAACATTTTTCTAAGTTTTCCTGGTTACTGATTTCTTCTTTTTAAACATTTTTCGCAGTTTGTCTGGTTACTGATTTCTTCTTTTTAAACATTTTTCGCAGTTTTTCTGGTTACTGATTTCTTCTTTTTAAACATTTTTCTAAGTTTTTCTGGTTACTCACTTCTTCTTTTATAACATTTTTCTAAGTTTTCCTGGTTACTGATTTCTTCTTTTTAAACATTTTTCTAAGTTTTCCTGGTTACTGATTTCTTCTTTTTAAACATTTTTCTAAGTTTTCCTGGTTACTGATTTCTTCTTTTTAAACATTTTTCTAAGTTTTTCTGGTTACTCATTTCTTCTTTTTAAACATTTTTCGCAGTTTTTCTGGTTACTGATTTCTTCTTTTTAAACATTTTCCTAAGTTTTCCTGGTTACTGATTTCTTCTTTTTAAACATTTTTCTAAGTTTTCCTGGTTACTCATTTCTTCTTTTTGATCATTTTTCTAAGTTTTCCTGGTTACTGATTTCTTCGTTTTGAACATTTTTCTAAGTTTTCCTGGTTACTCACTTCTTCTTTTCAAACATTTTTCTTCGTTTTTCTGTTTACTCATTTAGCACTTTCAGGCACTTTCCCATCATTTCCTCGTTCCCGATTTCACCCTTTAAAACGCTTTCGGGCATTTCCCTAAGTTTTGCGGTTCACTCGTTTGGGACTCACTGACACCTTCTCTAGCTTCCCTGCTCACTTTTTTCGTACTGTTGAGAAAATTCGAACCCTTTCCTTAACTATGCCGGTTACTGACTTCACCGCTTCAGACCCTTGTCCCCGTAATGAAAGATACCATTTCCCACCGTGGGAAATGCACGAAAATCGGACTGAACACGGGGGAGGCTCCCCCCTCGAAGGCGAGACCGTCGGCAGAACCGCCGGGTCAAACCCGGCCGAGCTACCCGGCTTACAAGTCTCAAAGTCGGTATGAGCAGTCACGTCCACCCCCATTCCCTTTTGGACCACTTCCCACGGTTCCAAATGCATGAAAATCGGCCTGTACACGGGGGAGGCACCCGCCTCGAAGACGAGACCGTCGGCAGAACCGCCGGGTCAAACCCGGCTGAGCTACCCGGCTCGGAAGCGCCAAAGTCGGGTTGAGCAGTCACATTCACTCCCATCGACGTTTGGACCACTTCCCACGGTTCGAAATGCACGGAAATCGGCCTGTACACGGGGGAGGCACCCGCCTCGAAGAGGAGACTGTCGGCAGAACCGCCGGGTCAAACCCGGCTGTGCTAACCGGCTCGGAAGCGCCAAAGTCGGGTTGAGCAGTCACATTCACTCCCATCCCCTTTTGGGCAACTTCCCACGGTTGGAAATGCATGGAAATCGGACTGAACACGGGGGAGGCTCCCCCCTCGAAGGCGAGACCGTCGGCAGAACCGCAGGATCAAACCCGGCTGAGCTACCCGGCTTACAAGTCTCAAAGTCGGTATGAGCAGACACGTCCACCCCCATTCCCTTTTGGACCACTTCCCACGGTTCGAAATGCATGAAAATCGGCCTGTATACGGGGGAGGCACCCGCCTCGAAGACGAGACCGTCGGCAGACCCGCCGGGTCAAACCCGGCTGAGCTACCCGGCTCGGAAGCGCCAAAGTCGGGTTGAGCAGTCACATTCACTCCCATCCCCTTTTGGACCACTTCCCACGGTTCGAAATGCACGAAAATCGGCCTGTACACGGGGGAGGCACCCGCCTCGAAGACGAGACCGTCGGCAGAACCGCCGGAACAAACCCGGCTGAGCTACCCGGCTTACAAGTCTCAAAGTCGGTATGAGCAGACACGTCCACCCCCATTCCCTTTTGGACCACTTCCCACGGTTCGAAATGCATGAAAATCGGCCTGTATACGGGGGAGGCACCCGCCTCGAAGACGAGACCGTCGGCAGACCCGCCGGGTCAAACCCGGCTGAGCTACCCGGCTCGGAAGCGCCAAAGTCGGGTTGAGCAGTCACATTCACTCCCATCCCCTTTTGAACCTCTTCCCACCGTTGGAAATGCACGAAAATCGGCCTGTACACGGGGGAGGCTCCCCCCTCGAAGGCGAGACCGTCGGCAGAACCGCCGGGTCAAACCCGGCTGAGCTACCCGGCTTACAAGTCTCGAAGTCGGGTTGAGCAGTCACATTCACTCCCATCGACTTTTGGGCAACTTCCCACCGTTGCAAATGCATGAAAATCGGCCTGTACACGGGGGAGGCACCCGCCTCGAAGTCGAGACCGTCGGCAGAACCGCCGGGTCCAACCCGGCTGAGCTACCCGGCTTACAAGTCTCAAAGCCGGGTTGGGCAGTCACGTTCACCCCCATTCCCTTTTGGATCACTTCCCACGGTTCGAAATGCACGAAAACCGGCCTGTACACGGGGGAGGGTCCGCCCTCGAAGGCGAGACCGTCGGCAGAACCGCCGGGTCAAACCTGGCTGAGCTACCCGGCTTACAAGTCTCAAAGTCGGGTTGAGCAGTCACGTTCACTCCCATCGACTTTTAGACCACTTCCCACGGTTCGAAATGCACGAAAATCGGCCTGTACACGGGGGAGGCACCCGCCTCGAAGACGAGACCGTCGGCAGAACCGCCGGGTCAAACCCGGCCGAGCTACCCGGGTTAGAAGCCTCAGAGTCGGGTTGAGCAGTCACGTTCACTCCCATCGACTTTTAGACCACTTCCCACGGTTGGAAATGCACGAAAATCGGCCTGTACACGGGGGTGGCATCCGCCTCGAAGACGAGACCGTCGGCAGAACCGCCGGGTCAAACCCGGCTGAGCTACCCGGCTTACAAGTCTCAAAGTCGGGTTGAGCAGTCACATTCACTCCCATCGACTTTTGGGCAACTTCCCACGGTTCGAAATGCACAAGATTCGGCCTGAACACGGGGGACGCTCCCCCCTCGAAGGCGAGACCGTCGGCAGACCCGCCGGGTCAAACCCGGCTGAGCTACCCGGCTCGGAAGCGCCAAAGTCGGTATGAGCAGTCACGTTCACTCCCATCCCCTTTTGGACCGCTTCCCACGGTACGAAATGCATGAAAATCGGCCTGTACACGGGGGAGGCACCCGCCTCGAAGACGAGACCGTCGGCAGAACCGCCGGGTCAAACCCGGCTGAGCTACCCGGCTTACAAGTCTCAAAGTCGGGTTGAGCAGTCACATTCACTCCCATCGACTTTTGGGCAACTTCCCACGGTTCGAAATGCACAAAATTCGGCCTGAACACGGGGGACGCTCCCCCCTCGAAGGCGAGACCGTCGGCAGAACCGCCGGGTCAAACCCGGCTGAGCTACCCGGCTTAAAAGTCTCAAAGTCGGTATGAGCAGTCACATTCACCCCCATTCCCTTTTGGACCACTTCCCACGGTTGGAAATGCATGAAAATCGGCCTGGACACGGGGGAGGCTCCCCCCTCGATGACGAGACCGTCGGCAGAACCGCCGGAACAAACCCGGCTGAGCTACCCGGCTTACAAGTCTCAAAGTCGGTATGAGCAGACACGTCCACCCCCATTCCCTTTTGGACCACTTCCCACCGTTGGAAATGCACGAAAATCGGCCTGTACACGGGGGAGGCACCGGCCTCGAAGACGAGACCGTCGGCAGAACCGCCGGATCAAACCCGGCCGAGCTACCCGGGTTAGAAGCCTCAGAGTCGGGTTGAGCAGTCACATTCACTCCCATCCCCTTTTGAACCTCTTCCCACCGTTGGAAATGCACGAAAATCGGCCTGTACACGGGGGAGGCTCCCCCCTCGAAGGCGAGACCGTCGGCAGAACCGCCGGGTCAAACCCGGCTGAGCTACCCGGCTTAAAAGTCTCAAAGTCGGGTTGAGCAGTCACATTCACTCCCATCGACTTTTGGGCAACTTCCCACCGTTGCAAATGCATGAAAATCGGCCTGTACACGGGGGAGGCTCCGCCCTCGAAGGCGAGACCGACGGCAGAACCGCCGGGTCAAACCCGGCCGGGCTACCCGGGTTAGAAGCCTCAGAGTCGGGTTGAGCAGTCGCATTCACCCCCATCCCCTTTTGAACCTCTTCCCACCGTTGGAAATGCACGAAAATCGGCCTGTACACGGGGGAGGCACCGGCCTCGAAGACGAGACCGTCGGCAGAACCGCCGGATCAAACCCGGCCGAGCTACCCGGGTTAGAAGCCTCAGAGTCGGGTTGAGCAGTCACATTCACTCCCATCCCCTTTTGAACCTCTTCCCACCGTTGGAAATGCACGGAAATCGGCCTGTACACGGGGGAGGCTCCCCCCTCGAAGGCGAGACCGTCGGCAGAACCGCCGGGTCAAACCCGGCTGAGCTACCCGGCTTACAAGTCTCAAAGTCGGTATGAGCAGACACGTCCACCCCCATTCCCTTTTGGACCACTTCCCACCGTTGGAAATGCACGAAAATCGGCCTGTACACGGGGGAGGCACCGGCCTCGAAGACGAGACCGTCGGCAGAACCGCCGGATCAAACCCGGCCGAGCTACCCGGGTTAGAAGCCTCAGAGTCGGGTTGAGCAGTCACATTCACTCCCATCCCCTTTTGAACCTCTTCCCACCGTTGGAAATGCACGAAAATCGGCCTGTACACGGGGGAGGCTCCCCCCTCGAAGGCGAGACCGTCGGCAGAACCGCCGGGTCAAACCCGGCTGAGCTACCCGGCTTAAAAGTCTCAAAGTCGGGTTGAGCAGTCACATTCACTCCCATCGACTTTTGGGCAACTTCCCACCGTTGCAAATGCATGAAAATCGGCCTGTACACGGGGGAGGCTCCGCCCTCGAAGGCGAGACCGACGGCAGAACCGCCGGGTCAAACCCGGCCGGGCTACCCGGCTCGGAAGCGCCAAAGTCGGGTTGAGCAGTCACATTCACCCCCATCCCCTTTTGGGCCACTTCCCACGGTTCGAAATGCATGAAAATCGGCCTGTACACGGGGGACGCTCCCCCCTCGAAGGCGAGGCAGTCGGCAGAACCGCCGGGTCAAACCCGGCTGAGCTACCCGGGTTAGATGCCTCAAAGTCGGGTTGAGCAGTCACATTCACCCCCATCCCCTTTCGGCCCCCTTCCCACGGTTGGAAATGCATGAAAATCGGCCTGTACACGGTGGGCGCTCCCCCCTCGAAGGTGAGACCTTCGGCAGAACCGCCGGGTCAAATCCTGCCGAGCTACCCGCGTTAGAGGTCTCAATGTCGGCTTCAGCAGTCACATTCAATCCCATTCCCGTTTGGACCTCTTCCCGCCGATGGAAATGCACAAAATTCGGCCTGAACACGCGGGGCGCTCCCCCCTCGAAGGCGAGACCGTCGCCAGAACCGCCGGGTCAAATCCGGCTGAGCTACCCGCGTTACAGGTCTCAAAGTCGGGTTGAGCAGTCACGTTCACCCCCATCCCCTTTCGGACCCCTTCCCACGGTTGGAAATGCATGAAAATCGGCCTGTACACGGTGGGCGCTCCCCCCTCGAAGGTGAGACCTTCGGCAGAACCGCCGGGTCAAATCCGGCCGAGCTACCCGCGTTAGAGGTCTCAATGTCGGCTTCAGCAGTCACATTCAATCCCATTCCCGTTTGGACCTCTTCCCGCCGATGGAAATGCACAAAATTCGGCCTGAACACGCGGGACGCTCCCCCCTCGAAGGTGAGACCTTCGGCAGAACCGCCGGGTCAAATCCGGCCGAGCTACCCGCGTTAGAGGTCTCAATGTCGGCTTCAGCAGTCACATTCAATCCCATTCCCGTTTGGACCTCTTCCCGCCGATGGAAATGCACAAAATTCGGCCTGAACACGCGGGACGCTCCCCCCTCGAAGGCGAGACCGTCGCCAGAACCGCCGGGTCAAATCCGGCTGAGCTACCCGCGTTACAGGTCTCAAAGTCGGGTTGAGCAGTCACGTTCACCCCCATCCCCTTTCGGACCCCTTCCCACGGTTGGAAATGCATGAAAATCGGCCTGTACACGGTGGGCGCTCCCCCCTCGAAGGTGAGACCTTCGGCAGAACCGCCGGGTCAAATCCGGCCGAGCTACCCGCGTTAGAGGTCTCAATGTCGGCTTCAGCAGTCACATTCAATCCCATTCCCGTTTGGACCTCTTCCCGCCGATGGAAATGCACAAAATTCGGCCTGAACACGCGGGACGCTCCCCCCTCGAAGGTGAGACCTTCGGCAGAACCGCCGGGTCAAATCCGGCCGAGCTACCCGCGTTAGAGGTCTCAATGTCGGCTTCAGCAGTCACATTCAATCCCATTCCCGTTTGGACCTCTTCCCGCCGATGGAAATGCACAAAATTCGGCCTGAACACGCGGGACGCTCCCCCCTCGAAGGCGAGACCGTCGCCAGAACCGCCGGGTCAAATCCGGCTGAGCTACCCGCGTTAGAGGTCTCAAAGTCGGGTTGAGCAGTCACGTTCACCCCCATCCCCTTTCGGACCCCTTCCCACGGTTGGAAATGCATGAAAATCGGCCTGTACACGGTGGGCGCTCCCCCCTCGAAGCTGAGACCTTCGGCAGAACCGCCGGGTCAAATCCGGCCGAGCTACCCGCGTTAGAGGTCTCAATGTCGGCTTCAGCAGTCACATTCAATCCCATTCCCGTTTGGACCTCTTCCCGCCGATGGAAATGCACAAAACTCGGCCTGAACACGCGGGACGCTCCCCCCTCGAAGGTGAGACCTTCGGCAGAACCGCCGGGTCAAATCCGGCCGAGCTACCCGCGTTAGAGGTCTCAATGTCGGCTTCAGCAGTCACATTCAATCCATTCCCGTTTGGACCTCTTCCCGCCGATGGAAATGCACAAAATTCGGCCTGAACACGCGGGACGCTCCCCCCTCGAAGGCGAGACCGTCGCCAGAACCGCCGGGTCAAATCCGGCCGAGCTACCCGCGTTAGAGGTCTCAATGTCGGCTTCAGCAGTCACATTCAATCCCATTCCCTTTTGGAACACTTCCCGCCGTTAACAATGCACGATATTCGGCCTGAACACGCGGGACGCTCCCCCCTCGAAGGTGAGACCTTCGGCAGAACCGCCGGGTCAAATCCTGCCGAGCTACCCGCGTTAGAGGTCTCAATGTCGGCTTCAGCAGTCACATTCAATCCCATTCCCGTTTGGACCTCTTCCCGCCGATGGAAATGCACAAAATTCGGCCTGAACACGCGGGACGCTCCCCCCTCGAAGGCGAGACCGTCGCCAGAACCGCCGGGTCAAATCCGGCCGAGCTACCCGCGTTAGAGGTCTCAATGTCGGCTTCAGCAGTCACATTCAATCCCATTCACGTTTGGAACACTTCCCGCCGTTAACAATGCACGATATTCGGCCTGAACACGCGGGACGCTCCCCCCTCGAAGGTGAGACCTTCGGCAGAACCGCCGGGTCAAATCCTGCCGAGCTACCCGCGTTAGAGGTCTCAATGTCGGCTTCAGCAGTCACATTCAATCCCATTCCCGTTTGGACCTCTTCCCGCCGATGGAAATGCACAAAATTCGGCCTGAACACGCGGGGCGCTCCCCCCTCGAAGGCGAGACCGTCGCCAGAACCGCCGGGTCAAATCCGGCTGAGCTACCCGCGTTACAGGTCTCAAAGTCGGCTTCAGCAGTCACATTCAATCCCATTCCCTTTTGGAACACTTCCCGCCGTTAACAATGCACGATATTCGGACTGAACACGGGGGCCGGTCCGCCCTCGAAGTCAACACCGTCCGCAGAACCGCCGGGGCAAATCCGGCTGAGCTACCCCGCCCCCGAACACTCAAAGTCCCTCTGAAGCCTTGCATTCGCCTCCTTGGAAAATTGACGTCAAACATTACCAAAATCGGGGGCACGAGCACTAAAGCTAAGTCTCACCCTTTCCCTATCCCTAACCAGGAACCGAACGCCCACCCTCAGCCTCACACCAACGCCGGTGCCACTCCAGACAGACACACCCTTCAAAACCACACCCATCCGGCCATGCAACTCAAAAAGGGTCCAAATTCAGAAACACCCCCTTCAAAAGGCACTCCATCCTCGGCCACACCACCGGGACATGCTCCCCTCGGCGATAATTAAGCCCCCACCACTATTTGAAGCCAACCGCAGCCGCAACTCGAACGGAGAAATCAGTAACCAATTCAAAAATGCGCTTGGTTACTGATTTCTACTGAGCCGAAAAAATTCTAAGTGTCGGTGGTTACTGATTTATACCAACCCGAAAAAATTCTAAGTGTCAGTGGTTACTGATTTATACCAACCCGAAAATATTCTAAGTGTCAGTGGTTACTGATTTATACCAACCCGAAAAAATTCTAAGTGTCAGTGGTTACTGATTTATACCAAGTCGAAAAAATTCT
>NW_027310835.1:0-44629 GCF_047496795.1 Chiloscyllium punctatum | reverse complement strand
AGTTGGGGGGCGGGGGTTGTTGTTGTTGTTGGAGTTGGGGGGCGGGGTTGTTGTTGTTGTTGTTGGGGGGCGGGGTTGTTGTTGTTGTTGGCGTTGGGGCGGGGTTGTTGTTGTGTGTTGGGGGGCGGGGTTGTTGTTGTTGTTGGAGTTGGGGGGCGGGGTTGTTGTTGTTGTTGGAGTTGGGGGCGGGGTGTTGTTGTTGTTGGAGTTGGGGGGCGGGGTTGTTGTTGTTGTTGGAGTTGGGGGGGCGGGGTTGTTGTTGTTGTTGGAGTTGGGGGGCGGGGGTTGTTGTTGTTGTTGGAGTTGGGGGGCGGGGTTGTTGTTGTTGTTGTTGTTGGGGGCGGGGTTGTTGTTGTTGAGTTGGGGGGCGGGGTGTTGTTGTTGTTGGAGTTGGGGGGCGGGGTTGTTGTTGTTGTTGTTGGGGGCGGGTTGTTGTTGTTGTTGGGGGCGGGGTTGTTGTTGTTGTTGGGTGGCGGGGTTGTTGTTGTTGTTGGGGGCGGGGTTGTTGTTGTTGGAGTTGGGGGGCGGGGTTGTTGTTGTTGTTGGAGTTGGGGGGCGGGGTTGTTGTTGTTGTTGGGGGCGGGGTTGTTGTTGTTGTTGTTGGGGGCGGGGTTGTTGTTGTTGTTGGGGGGCGGGGTTGTTGTTGTTGGAGTTGGGGGGCGGGGTTGTTGTTGTTGTTGTTGGGGGGCGGGGGTTGTTGTTGTTGGAGTTGGGGGGCGGGGTTGTTGTTGTTGTTGTTGTTGTTGGGGGCGGGTTGTTGTTGTTGTTGGGGGCGGGGTTGTTGTTGTTGTTGTTGGGGGCGGGGTTGTTGTTGTTGTTGGGGGGCGGGTGTTGTTGTTGTTGTTGGGGGGCGGGGTTGTTGTTTGTTGTTGGAGTTGGGGGGCGGGGTTGTTGTTGTTGTTGGAGTTGGGGGGCGGGGTTGTTGTTGTTGTTGGAGTTGGGGGGCGGGGTTGTTGTTGTTGTTGGGGGCGGGGTTGTTGTTGTTGAGTTGGGGGCGGGGTTGTTGTTGTTGTTGGGGGCGGGGTTGTTGTTGTTGGAGTTGGGGGCGGTGTTGTTGTTGTTGTTGGAGTTGGGGGCGGGGTTGTTGTTGTTGTTGGAGTTGGGGGCGGGGTTGTTGTTGTTGTTGTTGGGGGCGGGTGTTGTTGTTGTTGGGGGCGGGGTTGTTGTTGTTGTTGGGGGCGGGGTTGTTGTTGTTGGAGTTGGGGGGCGGGGTTGTTGTTGTTGTTGTTGGAGTTGGGGGGCGGGGTTGTTGTTGTTGTTGAGTTGGGGGGCGGGGTTGTTGTTGTTGGAGTTGGGGGGCGGGGTTGTTGTTGTTGGAGTTGGGGGCGGGGTTGTTGTTGTTGTTGGAGTTGGGGGGGCGGGGTTGTTGTTGTTGTTGGAGTTGGGGGGGCGGGGTTGTTGTTGTTGGAGTTGGGGGGCGGGGTTGTTGTTGTTGTTGTTGGGGGCGGGGTTGTTGTTGTTGTTGGAGTTGGGGGGCGGGGTTGTTGTTGTTGGAGTTGGGGGGCGGGGTTGTTGTTGTTGTTGGAGTTGGGGGGCGGGGTTGTTGTTGTTGGAGTTGGGGGGCGGGGTTGTTGTTGTTGAGTTGGGGGGCGGGGTTGTTGTTGTTGTTGGAGTTGGGGGGCGGGGTTGTTGTTGTTGTTGGAGTTGGGGGGCGGGGTTGTTGTTGTTGGAGTTGGGGGGCGGGGTTGTTGTTGTTGTTGGAGTTGGGGGGCGGGGTTGTTGTTGTTGGAGTGGGGGGCGGGGTTGTTGTTGTTGGAGTTGGGGGGCGGGGTTTGTTGTTGGGGGGCGGGGTTGTTGTTGTTGTTGAGTTGGGGGGCGGGGTTGTTGTGTGGGGCGGGGTTGTTGTTGTTGTTGGAGTTGGGGGGCGGGGTTGTTGTTGATGGAGTTGGGGGGCGGGGTTGTTGTTGTTGGAGTTGGGGGGCGGGGTTGTTGTTGAGTTGGGGGCGGGGTTGTTGTTGTTGTTGGAGTTGGGGGGCGGGGTGTTGTTTGTGGGGGCGGGGTTGTTGTTGTTGTTGGAGTTGGGGGGCGGGGTTGTTGTTGTTGTTGGAGTTGGGGGCGGGGTTGTTGTTGTTGTTGTTGGAGTTGGGGGGCGGGGTTGTTGTTGTTCTTGGAGTTGGGGGGCGGGGTTGTTGTTGTTGGAGTTGGGGGGCGGGGTTGTTGTTGTTGGAGTTGGGGGGCGGGGTTGTTGTTGTTGGAGTTGGGGGGCGGGGTTTGTTGTTGTTGGAGTTGGGGGCGGGGTTGTTGTTGTTGGAGTTGGGGGGCGGGGTTGTTGTTGTTGGAGTTGGGGGGCGGGGTTGTTGTTGTTGTTGGAGTTGGGGGGGCGGGGTTGTTGTTGTTGTTGGAGTTGGGGGGCGGGGTTGTTGTTGTTGTTGGAGTTGGGGGGGCGGGGTTGTTGTTGTTGGAGTTGGGGGGGCGGGGGTTGTTGTTGTTGGAGTTGGGGGGCGGGGTTGTTGTTGTTGTTTGTTGTTGGGGGGCGGGGTTGTTGTTGTTGGAGTTGGGGGCGGGGTTGTTGTTGTTGTTGGAGTTGGGGGCGGTGGTGTTGTTGTTGGAGTTGGGGGGCGGGGTTGTTGTTGTTGTTGGAGTTGGGGGGCGGGGTTGTTGTTGTTGTTGGAGTTGGGGGGCGGGGTTGTTGTTGTTGTTGGAGTTGGGGGGCGGGGTTGTTGTTGTTGGAGTTGGGGGGCGGGGTTGTTGTTGTTGTTGTTGGGGGGCGGGGTTGTTGTTGTTGTTGTTGGGGGCGGGGTTGTTGTTGTTGTTGGAGTTGGGGGGCGGGGGTTGTTGTTGTTGGAGTTGGGGGGCGGGGTTGTTGTTGTTGGAGTTGGGGGGCGGGGTTGTTGTTGTTGTTGGAGTTGGGGGGCGGGGTTGTTGTTGTTGTTGTTGTTGGGGGGCGGGGTTGTTGTTGTTGTTGTTGGGGGGCGGGGTTGTTGTTGTTGTGTGTTGGGGGGCGGGGTTGTTGTTGTTGTTGGAGTTGGGGGGCGGGGTTGTTGTTGGAGTTGGAGTTGGGGGGCGGGTGTTGTTGTTGTTGGAGTTGGGGGGCGGGGTTGTTGTTGTTGGAGTTGGGGGGCGGGGTTGTTGTTGTTGTTGGAGTTGGGGGGCGGGGTTGTTGTTGTTGGAGTTGGGGGGCGGGGTTGTTGTTGTTGTTGGAGTTGGGGGGCGGGGTTGTTGTTGTTGTTGGAGTTGGGGGGCGGGGTTGTTGTTGTTGTTGGAGTTGGGGGGCGGGGTTGTTGTTGTTGTTGGAGTTGGGGGGCGGGGTTGTTGTTGTTGTTGGAGTTGGGGGGCGGGGTTGTTGTTGTTGTTGGAGTTGGCGGGGTTGGGGGTTGTTGTTGTTGTTGTTGAGTTGGGGGGCGGGGTTGTTGTTGTTGGAGTTGGGGGGCGGGGTTGTTGTTGTTGTTGGAGTTGGGGGCGGGGTTGTTGTTGTTGGAGTTGGGGGGCGGGGTTGTTGTTGTTGTTGGGGGGCGGGGTTGTTGTTGTTGTTGGAGTTGGGGGGCGGGGTTGTTGTTGTTGTTGGAGTTGGGGGGCGGGGTTGTTGTTGTTGTTGGAGTTGGGGGCGGGTTGTTGTTGTTGGAGTTGGGGGGGCGGGGTTGTTGTTGTTGTTGTTGGGGGGCGGGGTTGTTGTTGTTGGAGTTGGGGGGCGGGGTTGTTGTTGTTGTTGGAGTTGGGGGGCGGGTTGTTGTTGTTGGGGGCGGGGTTGTTGTTGTTGTTGGAGTTGGGGGGCGGGGTTGTTGTTGTTGGAGTTGGGGGGCGGGGTTGTTGTTGTTGTTGGAGTTGTGGGGGGCGGGGTTGTTGTTGTTGGAGTTGGGGGGCGGGGTTGTTGTTGTTGTTGGAGTTGGGGGGCGGGGTTGTTGTTGTGGAGTTGGGGGGCGGGGTTGTTGGTTTGGTTGTTGTTGGAGTTGGGGGGCGGGGTTGTTGTTGTTGGAGTTGGGGGGCGGGGTTGTTGTTGTTGTTGGAGTTGGGGGGCGGGGTTGTTGTTGTTGGAGTTGGGGGGCGGGGTTGTTGTTGTTGTTGTTGGGGGGCGGGGTTGTTGTTGTTGTTGGAGTTGGGGGGCGGGGTTTGGTGTTGTTGTTGTTGTTGGGGGGCGGGGTTGTTGTTGTTGTTGGAGTTGGGGGGCGGGGTTGTTGTTGTTGTTGGAGTTGGGGGGCGGGGTTGTTGTTGTTGGAGTTGGGGGGCGGGGTTGTTGTTGTTGTTGTTGGGGGCGGGGTTGTTGTTGTTGGAGTTTGGGGGGCGGGGTTGTTGTTGTTGTTGGAGTTGGGGGGCGGGGTTGTTGTTGTTGTTGGAGTTGGGGGGCGGGGGTTGTTGTTGTTGTTGGAGTTGGGGGCGGGGTTGTTGTTGTTGTTGGAGTTGGGGGGCGGGGTTGTTGTTGTTGGAGTTGGGGGGCGGGGTTGTTGTTGTTGGAGTTGGGGGGCGGGGTTGTTGTTGTTGTTGTTGTTGTTGTGGGGGCGGGGTTGTTGTTGTTGTTGGAGTTGGGGGCGGGGTTGTTGTTGTTGTTGGAGTTGGGGGCGGGGTTGTTGTTGGAGTTGGGGGGCGGGGTTGTTGTTGTTGTTGTTGGGGGCGGGGTTGTTGTTGTTGTTGTGAGTTGGGGGGCGGGGTTGTTGTTGTTGGAGTTGGGGGCGGGGTTGTTGTTGTTGTTGGAGTTGGGGGCGGGGTTGTTGTTGTTGTTGGAGTTGGGGGGCGGGGTTGTTGTTGTTGTTGGAGTTGGGGGGCGGGGTTGTTGTTGTGTTGGAGTTGGGGGGCGGGGTTGTTGTTGTTGTTGTTGTTGGGGGGCGGGGTTGTTGTTGTTGTTGGAGTTGGGGGGGCGGGGTTGTTGTTGTAGTTGGAGTTGGGGGGCGGGGTTGTTGTTGTTGTTGGAGTTGGGGGCGGGGTGTTGTTGTTGTTGGAGTTGGGGGGCGGGGTTGTTGTTGTTGTTGGAGTTGGGGGGCGGGGTTGTTGTTGTTGTTGGAGTTGGGGGGCGGGGTTGTTGTTGTTGTTGGAGTTGGGGGCGGGGTTGTTGTTGTTGTTGGAGTTGGGGGGCGGGGTTGTTGTTGTTGTTGGAGTTGGGGGGCGGGGGTTGTTGTTGTTGTTGGAGTTGGGGGGGCGGGGTTGTTGTGTTGTTGGAGTTGGGGGGCGGGGTTGTTGTTGTTGTTGTGGTTGGGGGGGCGGGGTTGTTGTTGTTGTTGGAGTTGGGGGGCGGGGTTGTTGTTGTTGTTGGAGTTGGGGGGCGGGGTTGTTGTTGTGTTGAGTTGGGGGGCGGGGTTGTTGTTGTTGGAGTTGGGGGGCGGGGTTGTTGTTGTTGTTGGAGTTGGGGGCGGGGTTGTTGTTGTTGTTGGAGTTGGGGGGGCGGGGTTGTTGTTGTGTTGGGGGGCGGGGTTGTTGTTGTTGGAGTTGGGGGGCGGGGTTGTTGTTGTTGTTGTTGGGGGGGGGCGGGGTTGTTGTTGTTGGAGTTGGGTGGGGGCGGGGTTGTTGTTGTGTTGGGGGCGGGGTTGTTGTTGTTGGAGTTGGGGGGCGGGGGTTGTTGTTGTTGTGTTGGGGGCGGGGTTGTTGTTGTTGTTGGAGTTGGGGGGCGGGGTTGTTGTTGTTGGAGTTGGGGGGGCGGGGTTGTTGTTGTTGTTGTTGGAGTTGGGGGGCGGGGTTGTTGTTGTTGTTGTGGAGTTGGGGGGCGGGGTTGTTGTTGTTGTTGGAGTTGGGGGCGGGGTTGTTGTTGTTGTTGTGGTTGGGGGCGGGGTTGTTGTTGTTGGAGTGGGGGCGGGGTTGTTGTTGTTGTGTTGGGGGGGCGGGGTTGTTGTTGTTGGGGGGGCGGGGTTGTTGTTGTTGTTGTTGTTGGGGGGCGGGGTTGTTGTTGTTGTTGGAGTTGGGGGGGCGTGGGGTTGTTGTTGTTGTTGGAGTTGGGGGGCGGGGTTGTTGTTGTTGTTGGAGTTGGGGGGGGCGGGGTTGTTGTTGTTGTTGGAGTTGGGGGGCGGGGTTGTTGTTGTTGTTGGAGTTGGGGGGCGGGGTTGTTGTTGTTGTTGGAGTTGGGGGCGGGGTTGTTGTTGTTGTTGGAGTTGGGGGGCGGGGTTGTTGTTGTTGTTGGAGTTGGGGGGGCGGGGTTGTTGTTGTTGTTGGAGTTGGGGGGCGGGGTTGTTGTTGTTGTTGGAGTGGGGGGCGGGGTTGTTGTTGTTGTTGGAGTTGGGGGCGGGGTTTGTTGTTGTTGAGTTGGGGGGCGGGGTTGTTGTTGTTGGAGTTGGGGGGCGGGGTTGTTGTTGTTGTTGGAGTGTGGGGGGCGGGGTTGTTGTTGTTGTTGGTTGTTGGGGGGCGGGGTTGTTGTTGTTGTTGTTGTTGGGGGGCGGGGTTGTTGTTGTTGTTGGAGTTGGGGGGCGGGGTTGTTGTTGTTGTTGGAGTTGGGGGGCGGGGGTTGTTGTTGTTGGAGTTGGGGGGCGGGGTTGTTGTTGTTGTTGTGTTGGGGGGCGGGGTTGTTGTTGTTGTTGGAGTTGGGGGGCGGGGTGTTGTTGTTGTTGGAGTTTGGGGGGCGGGGGTTGTTGTTGTTGTTGGAGTTGGGGGGCGGGGTTGTTGTTGTTGTTGGAGTTGGGGGGCGGGGTTGTTGTTGTTGTTGTTGTTGTTGGGGGGCGGGGTTGTTGTTGTTGAGTTGGGGGGCGGGGTTGTTGTTGTTGTTGTTGGAGTTGGGGGGGCGGGGTTGTTGTTGTTGTTGGAGTTGGGGGGCGGGGTTGTTGTTGTTGTTGGAGTTGGGGGGGCGGGGTTGTTGTTGTTGTTGGAGTTGGGGGGCGGGGTTGTTGTTGTTGTTGGAGTGGGGGGCGGGGTTGTTGTTGTTGTTGGAGTTGGGGGGGCGGGGTTGTTGTTGTTGGAGTTGGGGGGCGGGGTTGTTGTTGTTGTTGGAGTTGGGGGGCGGGGTTGTGTTGTTGTTGGAGTTGGGGGGCGGGGTTGTTTGTTGTTGGAGTTGGGGGGCGGGGTTGTTGTTGTTGTTGGAGTTGGGGGGCGGGGTTGTTGTTGTTGGAGTTGGGGGGCGGGTTGTGTGTTGTTGGAGTTGGGGGGCGGGGTTGTTGTTGTTGTTGGAGTTGGGGGGCGGGGTTGTTGTTGTTGTTGGAGTTGGGGGGGCGGGGTGTTGTTGTTGTGTTGTGGGGGCGGGGTTGTTGTTGTTGTTGGTGTGGGGGCGGGGTTGTTGTTGTTGTTGGAGTTGGGGGGCGGGGTTGTGTTGTTGTTGTTGGAGTTGGGGGGCGGGTTGTTGTTGTTGGAGTTGGGGGGCGGGGTTGTTGTTGTTGAGTTGGGGGGCGGGGTTGTTGTTGTTGGAGTTGGGGGGCGGGGTTGTTGTTGTTGTTGGAGTTGGGGGGCGGGTGTTGTTGTGTTGTTGGAGTTGGGGGGGCGGGGTTGTTGTTGTTGTTGTTGGGGGGCGGGGTTGTTGTTGTTGTTGGTGTTGGGGGGCGGGGTTGTTGTTGTTGTTGGAGTTGGGGGGCGGGGTTGTTGTTGTTGTTGTTGGAGTTGGGGGGCGGGGTTGTTGTTGTTGTGTGTTGGGGGGCGGGGTTGTTGTTGTTGTTGGAGTTGGGGGGCGGGGTTGTTGTTGTTGTTGGAGTTGGGGGGCGGGTTGTTGTTGTTGTTGTTGGAGTTGGGGGGCGGGGTTGTTGTTGTTGTTGGAGTTGGGGGGCGGGGTTGTTGTTGTTGTTGGAGTTGGGGGGCGGGGTTGTTGTTGTTGTTGGAGTTGGGGGGCGGGGTTGTTGTGTTGTTGGAGTTGGGGGGCGGGGTTGTTGTTGTTGTTGGAGTTGGGGGGCGGGGTTGTTGTTGTTGTTGGAGTTGGGGGGCGGGGTTGTTGTTGTTGTTGTGGAGTTGGGGGGGCGGGGTTGTTGTTGTTGTTGTTGGAGTTGGGGGCGGGGGTTGTTGTTGGAGTTGGGGGGCGGGGTTGTTGTTGTTGTTGGAGTTGGGGGGCGGGGTTGTTGTTGTTGTTGGAGTTGGGGGGCGGGGTTGTTGTTGGAGTTGGGGGGCGGGGTTTGTTGTTGGAGTTGGGGGGCGGGGTTGTTGTTGTTGTTGTTGGAGTTGGGGGGCGGGGTTGTTGTGTTGTTGTGTTGTGGGGGGCGGGGTTGTTGTTGTTGTTGGAGTTGGGGGGCGGGGTTGTTGTTGTTGTTGGAGTTGGGGGCGGGGTTGTTGTTGTTGTTGTTGGAGTTGGGGGGGCGGGGTTGTTTGTTGTTGTTGGAGTTGGGGGGCGGGGTTGTTGTTGTTGTTGGAGTTGGGGGGCGGGGTTGTTGTTGTTGTTGGAGTTGGGGGGCGGGGTTGTTGTTGTTGTTGGAGTTGGGGGGCGGGGTTGTTGTTGTTGTTGGAGTTGGGGGGGTGGGGTTGTTGTTGTTGTTGGAGTTGGGGGGCGGGGTTGTTGTTGTTGTTGGAGTTGGGGGGCGGGGTTGTTGTTGTTGGAGTTGGGGGGCGGGGTTGTTGTTGTTGTTGGAGTTGGGGGGCGGGGTTGTTGTTGTTGTTGGAGTTGGGGGGCGGGGGTTGTTGTTGTTGGAGTTGGGGGGCGGGGTTGTTGTTGTTGTTGGAGTTGGGGGGCGGGGTTGTTGTTGTTGGAGTTGGGGGGCGGGGTTGTTGTTGTTGTTGGAGTTGGGGGGCGGGGTTGTTGTTGTTGTTGGAGTTGGGGGGCGGGGTTGTTGTTGTTGTTGTTGTTGGGGGCGGGGTTGTTGTTGTTGGAGTTGGGGGGCGGGGTTGTTGTTGTTGGAGTTGGGGGGCGGGGTTGTTGTTGTTGTTGGAGTTGGGGGGCGGGGTTGTTGTTGTTGTTGGAGTTGGGGGCGGGGTTGTTGTTGGGGGGCGGGTTGTTGTTGTTGTTGGAGTTGGGGGGCGGGGTTGTTGTTGGGGGGCGGGGTTGTTGTTGTTGTTGGAGTTGGGGGGCGGGGTTGTTGTTGTTGTTGTTGGGGGGCGGGGTTGTTGTTGTTGAGTTGGGGGGCGGGGTTGTTGTTGTTGTTGTTGGGGGGGCGGGGTTGTTGTTGTTGTTGGAGTTGGGGGGCGGGGTTGTTGTTGTTGTTGGAGTTGGGGGGCGGGGTTGTTGTTGTTGTTGTTGGGGGGCGGGGTTGTTGTTGTTGGAGTTGGGGGGCGGGGTTGTTGTTGTTGTTGTTGGGGGCGGGGTTGTTGTTGTTGTTGGAGTTGGGGGGCGGGGTTGTTGTTGTTGTTGGAGTTGGGGGGCGGGGTTGTTGTTGTTGTTGGAGTTGGGGGGCGGGGTTGTTGTTGTTGGAGTTGGGGGGCGGGGTTGTTGTTGTTGTTGTTGGGGGGCGGGGTTGTTGTTGTTGTTGGAGTTGGGGGGCGGGGTTGTTGTTGTTGTTGGAGTTGGGGGGCGGGGTTGTTGTTGTTGTTGGAGTTGGGGGGGGTTGTTGTTGTTGTTGTTGGAGTTGGGGGGCGGGGTTGTTGTTGTTGTTGGAGTTGGGGGGTGGGGTTGTTGTTGGAGTTGGGGGGCGGGGTTGTTGTTGTTGTTGGAGTTGGGGGGCGGGGTTGTTGTTGTTGTTGGAGTTGGGGGGTGGGGTTGTTGTTGGAGTTGGGGGGCGGGGTTGTTGTTGTTGTTGGAGTTGGGGGGCGGGGTTGTTGTTGTTGTTGGAGTTGGGGGGCGGGGTTGTTGTTGTTGTTGGAGTTGGGGGGCGGGGTTGTTGTTGTTGTTGGAGTTGGGGGGCGGGGTTGTTGTTGTTGTTGTTGGAGTTGGGGGGCGGGGTTGTTGTTGTTGTTGTTGGTGGGGGCGGGGTTGTTGTTGGGGGGCGGGGTTGTTGTTGTTGTTGGAGTTGGGGGGCGGGGTTGTTGTTGTTGTTGTTGTTGGGGGGCGGGGTTGTTGTTGTTGTTGGAGTTGGGGGGCGGGGTTGTTGTTGTTGTTGTTGTTGGGGGGCGGGGTTGTTGTTGTTGTTGTTGTTGGGGGGCGGGGTTGTTGTTGTTGTTGGAGTTGGGGGGCGGGGTTGTTGTTGTTGTTGGAGTTGGGGGGCGGGGTTGTTGTTGTTGGAGTTGGGGGCGGGGTTGTTGGTGGGGGCGGGGTTGTTGTTGGGGGCGGGGTTGTTGTTGGTGGGGGCGGGGTTGTTGTTGGTGGGGGCGGGGTTGTTGTTGGGGGCGGGGTTGTTGTTGGTGGGGGCGGGGTTGTTGTTGGTGGGGGCGGGGTTGTTGTTGGGGGCGGGGTTGTTGTTGTTGTTGTTGTTGGGGGGCGGGGTTGTTGTTGTTGGGGGGCGGGGTTGTTGTTGTTGTTGTTGTTGGGGGGCGGGGTTGTTGTTGTTGTTGTTGTTGGGGGGCGGGGTTGTTGTTGTTGTTGGGGGGCGGGGTTGTTGTTGTTGTTGTTGTTGGGGGGCGGGGTTGTTGTTGTTGTTGTTGTTGGGGGGCAGGGTTGTTGTTGTTGGAGTTGGGGGGCGGGGTTGTTGTTGTTGGGGGGCGGGGTTGTTGTTGGAGTTGGGGGGCGGGGTTGTTGGTGGGGGCGGGGTTGTTGTTGGGGGCGGGGTTGTTGTTGGTGGGGGCGGGGTTGTTGTTGGGGGCGGGGTTGTTGTTGGGGGCGGGGTCCTCCCAGGTCCCCTCCCACAGTGATTCTCTGATGTGTGAAGACGTTGCTGTGCTCCAGGAGATATTCCCCCTGCCCTCTGCTGGGCCGGGCTGGGGCCCGTTCCCCCGCCCTCTGCTGGGCCGGGCTGGGGCCCGTTCACCCGCCCTCTGCTGGGCCGGGCCGGGACCCGTTCCCCCGCCCTCTGCTGGGCCGGGCCGGGACCCGTTCCCCCTGCCCTCTGCTGGGCCGGGCCGGGACCCGTTCCCCCGCCCTCTGCTGGGCCGGGCTGGGGCCCGTTCCCCCCGCCCTCTGCTGGGCCGGGCCGGGACCCGTTCCCCCTGCCCTCTGCTGGGCCGGGCCGGGGCCCGTTCCCCCGCCCTCTGCTGGGCCGGGCTGGGGCCCGTTCCCCCGCCCTCTGCTGGGCCGGGCTGGGGCCCGTTCCCCCGCCCTCTGCTGGGCCGGGCTGGGGCCCGTTCCCCCGCCCTCTGCTGGGCCGGGCTGGGGCCCGTTCCCCCGCCCTCTGCTGGGCCGGGCTGGGGCCCATTCCCCCGCCTTCTGCTGGGCCGGGCCGGGACCCGTTCCCCCTGCCCTCTGCTGGGCCGGGCCGGGGCCCGTTCCCCCGCCCTCTGCTGGGCCGGGCTGGGGCCCGTTCCCCCCGCCCTCTGCTGGGCCGGGCCGGGCCCGTTCCCCCGCCCTCTGCTGGGCCGGGCCCGTTCCCCCGCCCTCTGCTGGGCCGGGCGGGGGCCCGTTCCCCCCGCCCTCTGCTGGGCCGGGCTGGGGCCCGTTCCCCCCGCCCTCTGCTGGGCCGGGCTGGGGCCCGTTCCCCCCTGACTGTGGTGGGTGAGGGTACATTTCCTGCCCGGAGCCCCCCCATGAACACCCCAGCTGGGTGCTGGGGAACACCCTCATCGGCTCCTACCTCGCCCTCGTCCTCGTCAGCCCCACACATCACCGTGAAGCTGCTCGTGTCTCACTGGGTGTACACCGGTGATGGTGGGGACATCCTGTCCAGTGAAGGACTGTCCTTGCCAGTCAATGCTGTCTCTGCGTTCCCCTCCCTCGCTGGTCTTGGCACACCGACTGTGCACTCTCTGATGGACCTCAGGGACAGCTCCACCTTGTCGATCTCTCTCCCACCCACCATCTCCTCCACCAAACCCATCCTGCCCGGTCATAGAACTCATTCAGAACCACCTAACTCTGTGGCCTCGCTCCATTACCCTGCTTTCAGCCTGTATTCTTCACCTCTCCCACCGTGTGTGTGTGTGTGAGACCATGGTTCCTGACAGCTCCACTGAACAGATCCTACCACAATTCCCCGACTGTTCCTCTGGTTCTGAAATCCCACACCAGCAGAATTAACTTCTCTTAATCCCCCATCTTCACATCATAACCAGCGCTGCACAAGCAGAGGGAAAGGGATATACTCTAGGCCTTGAGCTCCATAATCCAGGCCCACACTCCCTCCCTCCCTCCCGGTGCCCAGTACTGAGGGACTGCCGCACTGTCGGAGGGAGATGGATATACTCTAGACCTTGAGCTCCATAATCCAGGCCCACACTCCCTCCCTCCCTCCCTCCCTCCCGGTGCCCAGTACTGAGGGAGAGCCGCACTGTCGGAGGGAGATGGATATACTCTCGGCCTTGAGCTCCATAATCCAGGCCCACACTCCCTCCCTCCCTCCCTCCCGGTGCCCAGTCCTGAGGGAGGGCCGCACTGTCGGAGGGAGATGGATATACTCTAGGCCTTGAGCTCCATAATCCAGGCCCACACTCCCTCCCTCCCTCCCTCCCTCCCTCCCGGTGCCCAGTACTGAGGGAGGGCCGCACTGTCGGAGGGAGATGGATATACTCTAGGCCTTGAGCTCCATAATCCAGGCCCACACTCCCTCCCTCCCTCCCGGTGCCCAGTACTGAGGGAGGGCCGCACTGTCGGAGGGAGATGGATATACTCTAGGCCTTGAGCTCCATAATCCAGGCCCACACTCCCTCCCTCCCTCCCTCCCGGTGCCCAGTACTGAGGGAGGGCCGCACTGTCGGAGGGAGATGGATATACTCTAGGCCTTGAGCTCCATAATCCAGGCCCACACTCCCTCCCTCCCTCCCGGTGCCCAGTACTGAGGGAGGGCCGCACTGTCGGAGGGAGATGGATATACTCTAGGCCTTGAGCTCCATAATCCAGGCCCACACTCCCTCCCTCCCTCCCTCCCAGTGCCCAGTACTGAGGGAGGGCCGCACTGTCGGAGGGAGATGGATATACTCTAGGCCTTGAGCTCCATAATCCAGGCCCACACTCCCTCCCTCCCTCCCTCCCTCCCGGTGCCCAGTACTGAGGGAGGGCCGCACTGTCGGAGGGAGATGGATATACTCTAGGCCTTGAGCTCCATAATCCAGGCCCACACTCCCTCCCTCCCTCCCGGTGCCCAGTACTGAGGGAGGGCCGCACTGTCGGAGGGAGATGGATATACTCTAGGCCTTGAGCTCCATAATCCAGGCCCACACTCCCTCCCTCCCTCCCGGTGCCCAGTACTGAGGGAGGGCCGCACTGTCGGAGGGAGATGGATATACTCCAGGCCTTGAGCTCCATAATCCAGGCCCACACTCCCTCCCTCCCTCCCTCCCTCCCAGTGCCCAGTACTGAGGGAGGGCAGCACTGTCGGAGGGAGATGGATATACTCTAGGCCTTGAGCTCCATAATCCAGGCCCACACTCCCTCCCTCCCTCCCTCCCTCCCTCCCGGTGCCCAGTCCTGAGGGAGGGCAGCACTGTCGGAGGGAGATGGATATACTCTAGGCCTTGAGCTCCATAATCCAGGCCCACACTCTCTCCCTCCCTCCCTCCCTCCCGGTGCCCAGTACTGAGGGAGGGCCGCTCTGTCGGAGGGAGATGGATATACTCTAGGCCTTGAGCTCCATAATCCAGGCCCACACTCCCTCCCTCCCGGTGCCCAGTACTGAGGGAGGGCCGCACTGTCGGAGGGAGATGGATATACTCTAGGCCTTGAGCTCCATAATCCAGGCCCACACTCCCTCCCTGTGCCCAGTAGTGAGGGAGTGCCGCACTGTCGGAGGCAGATGGATATACTCTAGCACAGAATGAGGTGATCCGGAGGGTCTCAGTTGATAAGTTTATTGCCATTTCCAAAGAAAAAATCTGCGGTACGGGTCGCACACAGTTCCCCTTCGTCACAAACTCGGAACGGGAAAGGCGATGGGAGAGCCAAGGGGGATGGTGGTGAGATGCTGAGGTCCCTTCCCCCACGACCCCTCCCTCCCTCACACACGTCCCCTCTTCCCAGGAACGCCATGGTGAAATATTTCACACACCAAACCCCGACTTGTGTCGCCCCTTACCGTTTCGGACAGGGTTGTGGGGGAGTGTGGGATGGGCTGAACCGCCCCGGTTGGCAGCGAAGGTGGTGGTGGGATCTTGCCGTGCGCTCCTCTGGAAGGAATCCTGCAGCGAGGCTGGGGTCAGCTGACTGTCTCTCCCTCCTGTCCCCCACATGGAGGGTACAGCGTGTCACACACCGAAAACCCATCCCCTCTCCAGTCAATAAAGTGCAGGTCGGCCGCTGGGGGGGGGGTCCGGACGGTATGGGACAGACCCCAGGACTGGGGCACAGACAGATGGGGGGTGAAAGGAGGAGCTGGGGAGACCGGTGTAGGGAGGGAGAGGCGTGGGGATGGAGGGGAGTAGAACTGGGACAGGGAAGGGGGGAAGTGTGGGAGGGACAGCGAGGGGGGTGAAGGGAGTGTGACAGCGAGGGGGATGGAGGGAAGGGGACAGCGAGGGGGATGCAGGGAGGGGGACAGCGAGGGGGAGGGAGGGAGTGTGACAGTGAGGGGGATGCAGGGAGGGAGGGAGCGTGTCAGCGAGGGGGATGGAGGGAGGGGACAGTGAGGGGGATGCAGGGAGGGAGGGAGCGTGTCAGCGAGATTGAGGGAGTGTGTCAGCGAGGGGGATGGAGGGAGGGAGGGAGCGTGTCAGCGAGGGGGATGGAGGGAGGGACACAGTGTGGCGGTGGAGGGGTGGAATGACCGGGTCAACACCGAGAGGGTGTTAACCCCCTCCTGGGGTAGTGGTTGGGCAGGGGTGTTGCTGTCTCTGAATCCTGGGGCCCTGACTGAACATCGAGAGGAGGAACAGGAGGCCTTTCCCCTCTCGGTTGGGCTGCATGTGGAGGGCAGCTGTACCTCGTCCTGGCACCTATCAGAGGCTGAGACAGATACTGCCTCAGTGCGGTGTTGGGCTGGGGGTGGGGGTAGGGTTTGTGGAGGATGGAGGGCAAAGTGGACGTGAGGGAGTTTGGATCAGCCTCGAGGGGCCGAATGGCCTGTCCCCAGTTCCTATTTCTGGTGGTCTGAGGGAGAAATCAGACAGCAGATGGAGGACGACGTGTGAGTGAGACAGAGAGAGAGAGGAGATGTGCGTGTGTGAAGCAGACCCCGTATCGAGTGAGCCGGACCAGGGCTGCTCCTCTGCGGCGTGCTTCACCCATGCAGACAGCCCGGGGCCAGTTACTGAGCGCGTGCAAGAGAGGGAGACACTGAGACAGAAAGAGACGGCGGGAGGGGGTGGACAGAGAGAGAGATGGGGGGGAGGAGAGAGAGTGGGAGTGGAAGGGGGAAGAGAGACAGAGGACAGAGAGTGAGAGAGACAGAGAGAGAGTGAGAGACAAACAGAGGAGAGCAGGAGGGTGGTAGCAGAGGCTGTGGGAGGGAGAGGTAGAGGGAGTGCGGCCCCATTACCCAGCCGTGTCTGTCCCCGTTCACTCCCCCCATGGCAGCTGTTCCTGCTCCTGCTCCTGTTCCTGTGGGTCAGGGCCCGGGAGGGTGCCCTGGGGACCCAGTGCCTGCTGGCTGTCCCCAGACTCCTCCCCGTGCCTGCTCTCGGTCTCCTCGTCCGAATTCTCCAGCGAACCCTCTGACTGCAGGACCCTCCGGCTGAGGCGGCTGCCAAACGGGAGGTGGGGGCCGCGCCTGGACGGAGGGACGGGGGGGGGACGTGAGAGAGGGGGATGGGAGAGAAAGGTGTGTGTGTGTGAGAGAGAGAGAGAGAGAGAGAGAGAGAGGGACAGTGGATGGGAGAGAGGGGGATGAGAGAGGGGGGTGTGTGTGTGAGAGAGAGAGAGAGAGAGAGAGAGAGAGAGGGGTGTGTGTGAGAGAGAGAGACAGTGGATGGGAGAGAGGGGTGTGTGTGAGAGAGAGAGACAGTGGATGGGAGAGAGGGGGATGAGGGAGAGAGAGGAGTGTGTGCATGAGGTAGAGAGGGAGGTGGGTGTGTGTGTGAGAGAGAGGGGATGAGAGAGAAAGGTGTGAGTGTGAGAGAGAGAAAGAGGGAGGGGGCATGAGACAGAAGGGAATGAGAGAGAGGGTTGAGAGAGAGGGGATGTGTGTGAGAGAGAGAGACAGTGGATGGGAGAGAGAGGGGTGTGTGCATGAGGTAGAGAGGGAGGTGGGTGTGTGTGTGAGAGAGAGGGGATGAGAGAGAAAGATGTGAGTGTGAGAGAGAGAAAGAGGGAGGGGGCATGAGACAGAAGGGAATGAGAGAGAGGGGGATGAGAGAGGGCGTGAGACAGAAGGGAATGAGAGAGAGGGTTGAGAGAGAGGGGATGTGTGTGAGAGAGAGAGACAGTGGATGGGAGAGAGAGGGGTGTGTGCATGAGGTAGAGAGGGAGGTGGGTGTGTGAGAGAGAGGGGATGAGAGAGAGGGGGTTGAGAGAGAAAGGTGTGAGTGTGAGAGAGAGAAAGAGAGAGGGGGCATGAGACAGAGGGGATGTGTGTGAGAGGGGAATGAGAGAGAGGGTGTGTGAGTGAGAGAGAGGGGACGTGAAAGAGAGAGGGGATGTGTGAGAGAGATTGTGAGAAAGAAAGGATGTGAGAGAGGGAAAGAGAGAAAGTGTGTGTGTTGGGGGATGAGAGAGAGACAGAATGTGAGTGAGGGGGGGGGTGGGGGGGGGGTGAGAATAAGAGAGAGAGATGTTAGAAACGCACTTGTGAGAACACACAAGGAAGGAGGGAGGTGTGCACACACACACTGGGACACTCCTAACAGGAGGGAGGAAGGGACGGACCGGGAGGATAGAGCAGTGCAGGGGCAGGCCACCCCAGCCCCAAGGAACATTACCGCACACACCCACACCGCAATGCATCATGCAGATCCCACAAGCAGCGGGCGGGCAGCAGGAGGAAGGCAATGGTGAGAGGAAGGTGGGGGGGGAGAAAAGAGAGCAGTGCCAGAGCACAGACAGACACACAGCTAGAGAGAGAGAGAGAGCAGTGTCAAAGCAGAGAAAGAGAGAGTGTGCAGGCCAGAGCAGAGAAAAAGAGAGAGACAGATAGCAGAGAGAGAGATTGTGTGAGCGCGCACAGAGCCAGAGCACAGAGAGAGAGATGCAGAGAGAGCAGTGTCAGAGCAGAGAGAGCGAGCGAGCAAGAGAGAGGGAGAGAGATCAGGCCGGAACAGACATGAAGGGAAACGGGGAGAGAAAGGGACGTGGTGCAGCTGCTTGTCATGGACGTTGCGGAGAGGAGAGAGGAGAGCAAGGCGAAGCCTCATGCAGTCGCACAGCCTGAGCAGACACAAACAGGCAGCGTACGGAGCCATGTGGACACCTACTTGGCTTGTTGTCGTTCCAGTCTGCTGCAGGGTTGGATGGAGGGAGTGTGTGTGTGTGTGAGAGAGAGAGAGAGAGAGAGAGAGAGAGAGATGCCGTCACCTGGAGAGGTTTAGCAGGATTCAGTCACTAACTGACTGAGCCATTCCCCTGGCCCCGGTCGGAGCAGCCCTTACCTCAGTTTACTCTTTAAGGAGCTAACTTCTCGGTTCATAGCCTCAGCTGTCTCAGTCACATCTTCCAGCTCCCGCTGCAGCTTGCGCCTCGAGGTGTGAGCCCTTGAGGAATCCTCCTCCGCCTCCTCCAGCTGGCGCTTCAGCTGCCTCATCCTCAGGGAGGCTTTCTCGGCCTTGGGGGGGGAGAGAGAGGAGTCAGAGTCCGGCGGTGATCAACACACACACCCTCCTCCCCCAGTGTCCCAACCTGATCTCCCTCTCCTCCCCCCCCACCCCTGTAACCCTCGGTGTCCCCACCCTCCCTGTGTCCTCCCCTCTCTCCCTCGTGTCTCTCTCCTGTGTGTCCCTCCCCCTCTCTCTCTCCCTCTCTCTCCCATGTGTGTCTTTCTCTCTCTCGCTCTCCTTCCCTCCATCTCCCTCCTCTGTCTCCCTCTCCCTCCTGTCTATGTGTGTGTCTCGCTCTCTCTCTTGCTCTCCCTCGTGTCTCTCTCTCTCTCCCCCCTCCCATGTGTATCCGTGTCCCTCCCTACCTCTCCCTCTCTCCCGCTCCCTCCCCCCTCCCCACCTCCCCTCCCCCCCCCCCTCCTCCCTCCCTCCCTCCCCCCGTTTCACCTGCTCCTTGAACTGGTCAGCATGTCTTCGTTCATCCTCGATCTGCAGCATCAATTCTTTCATCTTCTTCTCTGTCCTTCGTAAGAATTTATTCGCCAGCGAGCGTTCCCTGGACAGAGCGAAAGCACGAGAGAGAGAGGGGAAGAGACACGGTCATTCGATCACTCGCCACCTCCTTCCTGCACTGTATCATTCACACTACCATCTGCACAGAGGACTCAAGCCAAGGATATACACAGCTCCATTACTGAGGGAGGGAGGGAGGGAGGGAGTGTGGGCCTGGATTATGGAGCTCAAGGCCTAGAGTATATCCATCTTCCTCCGACAGTGCGGCCCTCCCTCAGTACTGGGCACCGGGAGGGAGGGAGGGAGTGTGGGCCTGGATTATGGAGCTCAAGGCCTAGAGTATATCCATCTCCCTCCGACAGTGCGGCCCTCCCTCAGTACTGGGCACCAGGAGGGAGGGAGTGTGGGCCTGGATTATGGAGCTCAAGGCCGAGAGTATATCCATCTCCCTCCGACAGTGCGGCCCCCCCTCAGTACTGGGCACCGGGAGGGAGGGAGGGAGGGAGTGTGGGCCTGGATTATGGAGCTCAAGGCCTAGAGTATATCTATCTCCCTCCGACAGTGCGGCCCTCCCTCAGTACTGGGCACTGGGAGAGAGGGAGGGAGTGTGGGCCTGGATTATGGAGCTCAAGGCCTAGAGTATATCCATCTCCCTCCGACAGTGCGGCCCTCCCTCAGTACTGGGCACCGGGAGGGAGGGAGGGAGGGAGGGAGTGTGGGCCTGGATTATGGAGCTCAAGGCCTAGAGTATATCCATCTCCCTCCGACAGTGCGGCACACCCTCAGTACTGGGCACCGGGAGGGAGGGAGTGTGGGCCTGGATTATGGAGCTCAAGGCCTAGAGTATATCCATCTCCCTCCGACAGTGCGGCACACCCTCAGTACTGGGCACCGGGAGGGAGGGAGTGTGGGCCTGGATGACCCAGTCAGTCACTCACTTGCTCTCCTGTTCGAGCTGCTCCTCCAGTTGGCTGATCTTCAGCTCGAGCGAAGCCATGTTGGTCCTGTACTTTGAGCGCAGCACCCCCTCCAGCTCCTGCAGCTTGGCCCGCAGCTCCTTGTTCTGCCTCTCCAACTGCTGCCTGGTGTTCTCCAGCCGCTGCGAGAGGCTGCGTTCCGCTGAGAGTTCGCTGGTCACTGTCTCCACCTGCCGGGGGTGACGGAGTGAGAGACAAAGTGAGGCCTGGGCTGGGAGGAGAGACTCTGACCACTCTCCGCCAACCCCCACTCTCCGACGCTGACAGAGCCTATTCAATCCCCTACTAGCTTGTATCTCGGTGCGTGGACACCTCCCTCCCACTCCCCCTCCCCTTGTATCCAACGGTCGAGTTCCTGCAGTATGGATACAGGCCCTTCGGCCTGACAAGTCCATACCAACCCTCCAAAGGATAACCCACCTAGACCCATTCCCTTGCCCTATTATACTATATTTACCCAACCTGCACATCCCTGGGCACTATGGGTAATTTAGCACGGCCAATCCCCCACCCTAACCCCCACATCCCTGGGCACTATGGGTAATTTAGCACAGTCAATCCCCCCACCCTAACCCACACATCCCTGGGCACTATGGGTAATTTAGCACGGCCAATCCCCCACCCTAACCTGCACATCCCTGGGCACTATGGGTAATTTAGCACGGCCAATCCTACCTTTACCTGCACATCTTTGGACTGTGGGAGGAAACCCATGCAGACAGGTTGGCGGAGAATGTACAAACTCCCACACGGACAGTTGCCCTGAGGCTGGGATCGAACCTGGGTCCCTGTCGCAGTGAGGCAGCAGGACTAACCACTGAGTGCATACTCGTTCCATGATCCCTCCCGGCCCCTCTCCCCACTCTCTCTCTCTAGCCCTGGCGACCATGTTCCTTTGGTGCTGCGTGGCTCCCTCTGTGTTGCTGCTGTCTCTGCCCTTCCCTGATCAGGTGAGGAACTGGAGCAAGGCTCTGCTGTCGGCCCCCCTCGGAGTGGGTAACCGTGCTGATCCTGGTTCCCCCCGAGCCCGTGGTAGAGGCGCCGGAAGGTCACCTTCACCAAGGGTCGAAGTGCCCTGCTCTCCAGGTCCGTCTGCACCTTCAGCGAGAGCAGGGTGACACCATCTCACAGCGCGGAGACATTCCCTCTGGCCCACCCCCTGAACTCCAGTCGGCCCAACCTTGTCTGCTCCTGGCCCCATATCCCTCCAAATCTTTCCTTTCCGTGTCCTTCTCCAATTCCCTTTTCAACATTGTGACTGTTTCCTCTGGAGATTCATCCCACACACGAGCCACCCCTCTGTGTGAAAAACATTCCCCCCTCATGTCTTTTTAAAATCTCTCCCCTCTTCCCCCCTCAGTTTTGAAATCCTCCACTCGAGGGGAATGGCCCCTGCCATTCTCCTGCTTCTACACTCCTCATTGATAAAACAATCTCAATAAACCCTCCAGTGAAAAGAAATCCCAGCCTCTCCCTGTATCTCAGTCCCTCCAATTCCCAGTGAGAAATCCTCTCCCGAACCCTCTTAACAATCTCCTTCCTGTAACAGAGCGACCGGAACTGGAACGCGGTCCTCCAGACCAGACCTCGCCTACGTCCTGTACAACCCCAACGTGACGTTTCCCCAACTCTCTGTACTCCAAGGTCTGAGCGGTGAAGGCAAGTGTGCGAAATGCCATCTTAAACCCCCCCCCCCCAGTCTACCCGTGTGTCCCTGCGCCCCTCGGTCTCTCTCTCTCTCTCTCTGTTCTACGACACCACTCCATAGCCTGACTTTTACTTGTATACGTCCTGCTCTGGTCTGTTTGACCGAAATACAACCCCCCCCACCTCCCCCCGCCCAGCGTGTTTATCCAGGTTAAACCCCATCTGCCGCTCCTCAGCCCATTGACCCTTTATAATCTTCGATAACCTTCTTCACTGTCCACTGCATCGACAATCCTAGAATGTAGAACATCCCAGCAGAGTACAGGCCAGGCCCTTTGGCCCCTCGATGCTGTGCTGACCCGTGGAACCAATCTGAAGCCCATCTGACCTATGCTTTTCCATCTTCATCCAATGCCCTTAGAGTTGGAGAGTCTCGTCCTGTTGCAGGCAGTGCCCCTCCTACTCTCTGAGTACAGACACTACCTCTGACATCTGTCCTATATCTATCACCCCTCAATTTAAAGCCAAGTCCCCTCGTGGTAGCCAGCACTATCAGAGGGAAAAGGCTCTCACTGTCCAACCCTATCTACATTAAAAACCCACACAGCATCAGGTTACAGTCTGACAGGTTTATTTGGAAACAATGTCTTTCGGAGTACCGCTCCTCTGTCAGGGAGCTGAGCAGTGCTCCGAAAGCTAGTGCTTCCAAATAAACCTGTCGGACTATAACCTGGGGTTGGGGAGGTTTTTAACTTTGTCCCACCCCAGTCCAATACCAACACCTCCAAGTCAACCAATCTAACTGTCCTATTATCTTGGTGTCAAGCAGCATTTAACCTTCCCCCCCCCCCCCCCCCGTCCCTAGTTACCCACCCCTCGGGATTGGGGATGTTTATGAGTCACTGCAGTTCCCACGTGCTAAGGGAGGGAATTCGGAGATTCCAGCCCCGAGGGAGCGGCCAATGCGTCTCCAAGATGGTTGGGGGGGGGGGTGGGGAAGAGAGATGGTTGGGGGGGGTGGGGAAATGGGGCTCCCATGTATCTGCTGCCTGCATGACTGAGGCGACTGGGGGGATTTGAGGAAGGAGGATCTTCGATGAGTCTCTGTCGTGCGTCTCGGAGAGGGTACCCGCTGCTGCCGCATCTGCGTGGGCCGAGGGAGGGAGGGAGGGAGGGAGGGAAGGATGGAGAGGGGAACGTCCGCAGACACAGGGGGGGTGCCTGCTTTGTCCCCGGAGCGGGTGAGACACACTTCCCCTCCCCCATGGGAGTTGGGGAGGACCTGACTAAGGGGCCGACACAATGTCCTGAACGGTCTGGAGCCCAAGGACGTCAGAGACATGAACGAGAGTCGTGGGTCAGCCCAGAACCTGGGGCTGTTCAGCCCTTCCACGTATCCCGGTCCCCTGCTCTCCCTCCCCCATCCGAGATATCGATCTAACTCCTCCCTGAACAACATTTTGGCTGAAGGATGCTTTCTGCGACACAGAGGCTCCCCACTCTCTAGGTGAACACATTTCACCTCATTTCTGTCCCAAGCCCTGTCTGCGAGTTATTTTTAAGAACTATGACCCCACCCTGGTCCTGGATTCTTTCCCCCTAACAACACCCCACCGTTCCCCACCCCTCCAGTCCTCATCCTTCCTGCTCTTAACCATTTTGTAGGTTTCTACGAGAACTGGGCATCACGATGGCTCAGGGGTTAGTGCTGCTGCCTGGCGGCGCCAGGGACCCAGTCTCAATTCCAGCCTCTGGGCGACTGTCTGTGTGGGAGAGCTTGCACATTCTCCTCCCCCCCCCCCCCCCCCCCACCCCAGTGCCCAGGGATGTGCAGGTTAGGGTGGGGGATTGACCGTGCTAAATTACCCATAGTGCCCAGGGATGTGCGGGTTAGGGTGGGGGATTGACCGTGCTAAATTACCCATAGTGCCCAGGGATGTGCGGGTTAGGGTGGGGGATTGACCGTGCTAAATTACCCATAGTGCCCAGGGATGTGCGGGTTAGGGTGGGGGATTGACCGTGCTAAATTACCCATAGTGCCCAGGGATGTGCGGGTTAGGGTGGGGATTGGCCGTGCTAAATTACCCATAGTGCCCAGGGATGTGCGGGTTAGGGCGGGGGGATTGACCGTGCTAAATTACCCATAGTGCCCAGGGATGTGCGGGTTAGGGTGGGGGATTGACCATGCTAAATTACCCATAGTGCCCAGGGATGTGTGGGTTAGGGTGGGGGATTGGCCGTGCTAAATTACCCATAGTGCCCAGGGATGTGCGGGTTAGGGTGGGGGGATTGGCCATGATCAATTACCCATAGTGCCCAGAGGCATTTGTCAGGGTAAATAGAGAGCCGTAGGTTAATGGTTCTGGGCGGGTTACCCTTTGGAGGGTTGGCGTGGACCCGTTGGCCTGAAGGGTCTGTTTCCCCACTGTAGGGTCTGTACAATACCAACCCTCCCTTCTTTTAGATTACTTACAGTGTGGAAACAGGCCCTTCGGCCCAACAAGTCCACACCGACCCTCCAAAGAGCAACCCACCCAGACCCCATTCCCCTCTTCACCTAACACGACGGGCAATTTAGCGTGGCCAATTCACCCTGATCTTTGGACTGTGGGAGGAAACCCACGCAGACACGGGGAGGACGTGCAAACTCCCACACGGACAGTCGCCTGAGTCGGGAATTGAACCCGGGTCTCTGGCGCTGTGAGGCAGCAGTGCTAACCACCGGGCTGCCCAAAGAGCTTAGATTCCCTGCAGCGTGGAATACAGGCCCTTGAGCCCAATCAGTGACCCACCCAGCCCCACTTCCCCTCTGACTAATGTACCTAACACGCAGGGCAATTCAGTACGGCCTTCGACTTCACTCTACTAAACTCCAGCGATTCTAATCCCAACCCTGTCCGGTGTCTCTCTGCGTCCCGTTGGTCCTGGGATACCTCTGCTCCGTCGTGCAGGACCGTCATTCTCGTGGAAAACGAGGGTGGAGTTGAGCATGGGTGGGGGGTGGGGGTTTGAGGTACAGGTTTTAGACTCTCTGGAGAGAGAGAGAGAGGGGCGGGCTTTAGACCTTCCAGGGTCGGAGTGCGGCAGACGACTGGATGTTTTTTTTTAAAAAGGTGGCGGTTGTGGAAAGATTCTGGTTCGTGACCGGGATGCGAAGGTCACAGTGAAGAAGAGGGGGGTGGGGATGGGAATGTGGGAGCCCGAACGTCGCGGAGTGACGGGAATGGCAAGCTGGGAATATGTCCCGGGGAATGCTCTCACCTGCAGTGTGACCTTGTGGTAGCGATCGTTGAGGAGCTCCATGTTGCTCTGTTCCTCTTCCAGCTCCTCCTCCAGCTGCCCAATCCGGCTCTCCAGCCGCCTCTTCTCCTCAAACAGCGCCGACCTGGTGGTGGGAGAGCAAAGGCGCGGGGGGGTGAGCTCAGCCGCTGGTTCAGCTTTTCCGAAGGCGAGGGATCAAAGGGTGGGGGTAGGGGTAGGGGGGAGGGCTGTGGAAGGAGGAAGACGCACCACCCGTCACGGACATCCGCCCCACGAAGGGGTCCAACCTGCCCCTGACGGGTTTCAAAGGGATCGGAGGAGGACGGGGGCTGAACAGATTGGAAGCGAAGCGGTGCAAGGGAGACACAGAGAGAGGGATGGGAGAGAGCACAAGCAAAAGATAGGAAGAAGGAGCGAGGGATTGAGAAAGAGACACCTCGCAGGAGAGGGAGGGGGGAAAGGGGAGAGAGAGAGAGAGAGAGAGAGAGGGAGAGGGAGAGGGAGGGAGGGGAAAGAAGGAGAGGGGGAGAGGGAAAGGAGAGAGAGGCCGCAGTGAGCTTGGGCTGTCACGAGGTTCCTACTCACTTCCCAGACGCGTTGTTGCCCATCTCATCCATCATGTCGTCGCGGTCCTGCACCGCCTGTCTCCGAGCTCGTTCAGCTGCAGCCAAGTCCTGCAGGAGATGGGAGGGGGAGGGGGGGGAGAGAAGCAGAGAGAGGGAGAGGGAGAGGGAGAGGGAGAGGGAGAGGGAGACCATTCAGACCTGACAGCATTGAGCAGGGATCAGTGGGCGAGACCCCTTACCTGGGGAGGTGCTGTCAGCCGACTGCCCCGAAACTCAGGGCGGGGTGATGCAAAGGCAGAGCCATCGTCAGTGTCACCCTTAACCAACAGGACTCCCACACAACACCCCTCCCCACTCCCTACACAACCTAGCCTCCCGCCAAAACCAGTGATCCTCAACACGAACACCACACCTCCTCCCCGACTCTCCCTGAGCATAAACTGCCAGACCCTAATTCTCCCCATCGCCCCTTTTTGCAAATCAAAGCCTGACTGCACCATTAATCCCAAATCCTTCACTCGGAACCCCTTGACGCCTCCCCCCATCACCCCAATCCCAATTGTAAATCAAACCCACTCTGTTGTCGGTCTTAATTCCACACTCTAGGGCGACATGGTGGCTCAGTGCGTTAGCGCTGCTGCCTCATGGCGCCAGGGACCCGGGTTCAATCCCAGCCTGAGGACGATGCAGGTTAGGGTGGGGATTGACCGTGCTAAATTACCCATAGTGCCCAGGGATGTGCAGGTTAGGGTGGGGGATTGACCGTGCTAAATTACCCATAGTGCCCAGGGATGTGGGGGTTAGGGTGGGGGATTGGCCGGGCTAAATTACCCATAGTGCCCAGGGATGTGGGGGTTAGGGTGGGGGATTGACCGTGCTAAATTACCCATAGTGCCCAGGGATGTGTGGGTTAGGGTGGGGGATTGACCGTGCTAAATTACCCATAGTGCCCAGGGATGTGGGGGTTAGGGTGGGGGATTGACTGTGCTAAATTACCCATAGTGCCCAGGGATGTGCAGGTTAGGGTGGGGGATTGACCGTGCTAAATTACCCATAGTGCCCAGGGATGTGCGGGTTAGGGTGGGGGATTGGCCGGGAAGTGTAGGTGAGGTAAATATAGGATAGTGGGGTGGGGGAATGGGTCTGAGTGGACCTGTTGAGCCAAAGGGCCTGTTCCCACACTGTAGGGATTCACTGAGTCTGTCGACTCCTCTTCAATCTATCTCACTTTCTTTGTCAGATTGATGAGCTTCCCTGAGATGTGATGTTCGGGTCGCTAGTGACCAGAGGTCATTCACTCCGTCAATGTGAGATCAGAAGGAGATGGAACCTGGGGACCAGCTTCACCCACGCCCTCTGCACCCCCTAACCCTTCCCGGCCTGGGGCCTCTCTCAGAGGGAGGGAGGGAGGCGATACCTCCTGTGTCTGCAGCAGCTCGGCCTCCAGGCTCTTTAGCCTCTTCTCGTTGTCCTTGGACTGGAGGATGATCTCCTCCCGGGCCGAGCGAGCCTCATCCACCTCCCGCAACGCGTCCTTCATCTGGACCTGCCCCGGCAACGGCAGAGGGGGAGAGAGAGGGAGAGAGAGAGAGAGAGAGAGGCAGACACATGGGGGGAGGAGGAAGAGAGAGGGAGAGGGAGAGGGAGAGACACACGGGGGCGTGGGGGGGAAGGAGGAGGAAGGGAGAGAGATGGAGGTGGAGGAGGAGGAGGAGGAGGGAGAGGAAGAGAGAAGAGGTGAGGAGAGTGTGAGTGAGTGAGTGAGGGAGAGGCAGTGAATGAGGGAAAGAGGTAGAGATACACACTGGTCACAATGCAGCCAAGCAGCAGAATATTTCGTACAATGCGCTTCACTGAAACACACTCCCTCCTCCTCCCGCCCTCCCCCCATGAGCGCCCAAAGACATAATATTTCCAGGCCCACACTCCCTCCCTCCCTCCCTCCCTCCCTCCCTCCCGGTGCCCAGTACTGAGGGAGGTCCGCACTGTCGGGGGGAGATGGATATACTCTAGGCCTTGAGCTCCATAATCCAGGCCCACACTCCCTCCCTCCCTCCCTCCCGGTGCCCAGTACTGAGGGAGGGCCGCACTGTCGGAGGGAGATGGATATACTCTAGGCCTTGAGCTCCATAATCCAGGCCCACACTCCCTCCCTCCCGGTGCCAAGTACTGAGGGAGGGCCGCACTGTCAGAGGGAGATGGATATACTCTAGGCCTTGAGCTCCATAATCCAGGCCCACACTCCCTCCCTCTCTCCCGGTGCCCAGTACTGAGGGAGGGCCGCACTGTCGGAGGGAGATGGATATACTCTAGGCCTTGAGCTCCATAATCCAGGCCCACACTCCCTCCCTCCCGGTGCCCAGTACTGAGGGAGGGCCGCACTGTCAGAGGGAGATGGATATACTCTAGGCCTTGAGCTCCATAATCCAGGCCCACACTCCCTCCCTCCCTCCCTCCCTCCCGGTGCCCAGTACTGAGGGAGTGCCGCACTGTCGGAGGGAGATGGATATACTCTAGGCCTTGAGCTCCATAATCCAGGCCCACACTCCCTCCCTCCCTCCCTCCCGGTGCCCAGTACTGAGGGAGGGCCGCACTGTCGGAGGGAGATGGATATACTCTAGGCCTTGAGCTCCATAATCCAGGCCCACACTCCCTCCCTCCCTCCCGGTGCCCAGTACTGAGGGAGGGCCGCACTGTCGGAGGGAGATGGATATACTCTAGGCCTTGAGCTCCATAATCCAGGCCCACACTCCCTCCCTCCCTCCCGGTGCCCAGTACTGAGGGAGGGCCGCACTGTCGGAGGGAGATGGATATACTCTAGGCCTTAAGCTCCCTCCCTCCCTCCCTCCGTTCCCCCTCGCTGACCTGCAGCCTCCTCAGTTGTTTGATTGCCTCGTCTCGGCCTTTGGAAGCTGCTTCGACCTGCCCCTCGGCCTCTTTCAGGTCTGTCTCCAGCTTCTTCCTGGACATGGAGGCCGTGGAACGCTGTTTTCGTTCCTCCTCCAGCTCTGCCTCCAGTTCCCGGACCTGCAGGGGGGGAAGGGAAGAGAGAGAGAGAGAGAGAGAGAGAGTGAGAGAGAGAGAGAGAGAGAGACGGGGTCAGCCACCTGACACCAGCTGCGCACCCCCCCCACCAAACGCCATCTCCCTCTGAGCCCACTGCAGACCCTTCGGCCCAACTCGTCCATGCCAGCCCAGATATCCGAACCTAATCCAGTTCCCGTTTGCCAGCACTTGGCCCATCTCCCCATAAAGATGAAGGTGGGTACTGCAGATGCTGGAGATCAGTGTCAAGATGAAAGTGTTGCTGGAAAAACACAGCGGGTCGGGCAGCGTACGAGGAGCAGGTAAAGAAAAATCAACATTTCCAGCCCTTGGAGTTTGCCTTCCAAATGAAGGGTTTTTGCCCGAAACGTGCTTCTCGGATGCTGCCTGACCTACTGTGCCTTTCCAGTCGAATCTTGACCCCCTTATCCCTCTAACTCCTTCCTATTCACGTACCCCTCCATCCTTTTAAATCCTGGCGTTGTACCAGCCCTCACCACTTCCTCTGGCAGCTCGTTCCACACACACACAGACGCACCACCCTCTGCGGGAAAAGGTTCCTCCTTGGGCTCCCTCTCCCCTTAAGCCTACGCCCCCCGCCCCCGCCCCCGCCCCCCCCCCACCACCCCCCCTCCACCTCTAGTTCTGTACGACTCCACCCCAGGGGGTAAAAGACCTTGTCTATTTACCCTCTTCGTGCCCCCTGATGATTTTATGAACCTCGATAAGTTTACCCCCTCAGCCTCCGACGCTCCGGGGAAAACAGTCCCAAGCCTGTCCAGCCTCTCTGTATTCCTCAAACCCTCCTGACCCAGCAACTCCCTGGAAAATCTCTTCTGAACCCTTTCCAGTTTAATAACATCCTTCCTGTAGCAGGGTGATCAGAATTGAACACAATATTCCAACAGCGGCCCCTAACCAATCTCCTGTACAGCCGCAACATGACCCTCCCAACTCCCTGTACTCCATACTCTGACCAATAAAGGAACGCATACCAAACACCTCCTTCACTCTCCTATTCATCTTGATGTTCAATGGTGTTACCGTCACTGAATCCCCCCCTCCCCCCCACGATCCACACCCTGGGGGTTCCCATTGAGAGAGAATCTAACCATCGCCCCCTTGATGTTCAATGGTGTTACCGTCACTGAATCCCCCCTCCCCCCCCACTATCAACATCCTGGGGGTTCCCATTGAGAGAGAATCTAACCATCGCCCCCTTGATGTTCAATGGTGTTACCGTCACGGAATCCCCCCTCCCCCCCACTATCAACATCCTGGGGGTTCCCATTGAGAGAGAATCTAACCATCGCCCCCTTGATGTTCAATGGTGTTACCGTCACTGAATCCCCCCCCTCCCCCCAACTATCAACATCCTGGGGGTTCCCATTGAGCAGAAACTTAGCCCCATCTCGATCCAGTGGGAACAGGAGCAGGTCAGAGGCCGGGAATCCCACAGCGAGCGACTCCCACCGTCCCGACTCCCTCTACCTCACCATCGCCAAGTCAGGGAGGGCGAGGGGAATACTCCCCCATTCACCCCGGACGGAGGGAGGGAGGGGGAAGGCTCCATCAAGACTTGAGAACACTATCCAGGGACAGAGCAGCCCCGCAACCCCTCCCCCCTTGCTTGATCGCGACACTGACCCCCACTCCCTCCCTTCAATCCCCCCACCCTCACCCGGCAGCAGCAATGTGCACCGTCTACAAGGCACAGTGCAGTGACCCCCACGTCATGGGAGTGGGAGGGAGAGAGAGTGGGGGGTGTGCGGAGGGAGAGTGAGGGAGGGTAAGAGTAGAGTGGGGGAGGGTGAGAGGGAAGGAGGGAGGGGAAGGGAGAGAGGAGAATGGGGAGGAGGGAGAGTGGGGGAAGATGGGAGGGTAGGTGAGGGAGAGTCGGGGGAGGAGTGAGGGAGGGGGAGAGTGGGGGAGGATAGGGAAGGGCTGAGGGAGAATAGCCAAGGAGGGAAGGAGTGTAGGGGAGGAGGTTTGGAAGGAGGGTAGGTGAGAGGATGTGTGGAGGGCAGAGGGAGGGAGGTGAGGGGTGAGGGAGGGTAGTGAGGTGGAGGGAGGGTAATGAGGGAGGTGAGGCTGGTGGATGGGATAAGGGAAAGGAGGTGAGGTATGAGGGGTGAGGTATGAGGGGTGAGGGGTGGTGAGGGGGACGGACGGGATGAGGGAGGGAAGGATGTTTGGAGGGAGGAAGGGGTAAGGGAGGGTAGGTGAGGGTGTTTGGAGGGAGGGTAGGTGAGGGGAGGTGTGAAAGGCGGAGAGGATGAGGGAGGGTAAGTGAGGGGTTTTGGAGGGACGGGAGGTGAGGGAGGGGTGAGGTGAGGGGAGAGGGACGGGAGGTGTGAGGGGAGGTGAGGTGAGGAGAGCAGAGAGAAAGGAGGGAAGGTAGGTGAGGGGGTTTGGAGGGAGGGTAGGTGAGGGATGAGGGAGGGTGGGGATGGGAGGTGAGGGAGAGTAGGGGAGGGGAGGGGAGGTATGAGGGACGGTATGGGAGGGGAGGTGAGGGATGAGGGAGGGTATGGGAGGGGAGGGATGAGGGAGGGTAGGGATAGGTGGGGAGATGAGAGGAGGTGAGGTGAGCGAGGGTAGGTGAGGGGAGGGTAGGGGAGGGGAGGGATGAGGGAGGGTAGGTGAGGTGAGGGATGAGGGAGGGTAGGGGAGGGGAGGTGAGGTGAGGGATGAGGGAGGGTAGGGGAGGTGAGTTGAGGGATGAGGGAGGGTAGGTGAGGTGAGGGATGAGGGAGGGTAGGTGAGGGATGAGGGAGGGTAGGTGAGGGTGAGGGTAGATGAGGTGAGGGATGAGAGAGGGTAGGGGAGGGGAGGTGAGGTGAGGGATGAGGGAGGGTAGGGGAGGTGAGTTGAGGGATGAGGAAGGGTAGGTGAGGTGAGGGATGACGGAGGGTAGGTGAGGGATGAGGGAGGGTAGGTGAGGGTGAGGGTAGATGAGGTGAGGGATGAGGGAGGGTAGGTGAGGTGAGGTAGGGAAGGTGAGGTGAGGGATGAGGGAGGGTAGGGGAGGTGAGGGATGAGGGAGGGTAGGTGAGGGGAGGGGAGGTGAGGTAGGGGAGGTGAGGTGAGGGATGAGGGAGTGTAGGTGAGGGTGAGGGTAGATGAGGTGAGGGATGAGGGAGGGTAGGTGAGGGGAGGTGAGGTGAGGGGAGGGATGAGGGAGGGTAGGTGAGGTGAGGTAGGGAAGGTGAGGTGAGGGATGAGGGAGGGTAGGTGAGGTGAGGGATGCGGGAGGGTAGGTCAGGTGAGGGATGAGGGAGGGTAGGTGAGGTGAGGGGAGGGATGAGGGAGGTGAGGTGAGGGATGAGGGAGGGTAGGTGAGGTGAGGTAGGGAAGGTGAGGTGAGGGATGAGGGAGGGTAGGTGAGGTGAGGGATGCGGGAGGGTAGGTGAGGTGAGGGATGCGGGAGGGTAGGTGAGGTGAGGGGAGGGATGAGGGAGGTGAGGTGAGGGGAGGGGAGGTGAGCTGAGGGATGAGGGAAGGTAGGTGAGGGATGAGGGAGTGTAGGTGAGGGTAGATGAGGGACGGTAGATGAGGTGAGGGATGAGGGAGGGTAGGTGAGGTGAGGTAGGGAAGGTGAGGTGAGGGATGAGGGAGGGTAGGTGAGGGGAGGGGAGGTGAGGTAGGGGAGGTGAGGTGAGGGATGAGGGAGCGTAGGTGAGGGTGAGGGTAGATGAGGTGAGGGATGAGGGAGGGTAGGTGAGGGGAGGTGAGGTGAGGGGAGGGATGAGGGAGGGTAGGTGAGGTGAGGTAGGGAAGGTGAGGTGAGGGATGAGGGAGGGTAGGTGAGGTGAGGGATGCGGGAGGGTAGGTCAGGTGAGGGATGAGGGAGGGTAGGTGAGGTGAGGGGAGGGATGAGGGAGGTGAGGTGAGGGATGAGGGAGGGTAGGTGAGGTGAGGTAGGGAAGGTGAGGTGAGGGATGAGGGAGGGTAGGTGAGGTGAGGGATGCGGGAGGGTAGGTGAGGTGAGGGATGCGGGAGGGTAGGTGAGGTGAGGGGAGGGATGAGGGAGGTGAGGTGAGGGGAGGGGAGGGGAGGTGAGCTGAGGGATGAGGGAAGGTAGGTGAGGGATGAGGGAGTGTAGGTGAGGGTAGATGAGGGACGGTAGGTGAGGTGAGGGATGAGGGAGGGTAGGTGAGGGTGAGGGTGAGGGATGAGGTGAGGGTGAGGGGGAGGGGTGAGGGGGAGGGATGAGGGTGAGGGATGAGGGTGAGGGATGAGGGTGAGGGATGAGGTGAGGGTGAGGGTGAGGGATGAGGTGAAAGGTGAGTGAGGGTGAGGGATGAGGGATGAGGGATGAGGTGAGGGTGAGGTGAGGGTGAGGTGAGGGTGAAGGATGAGGGGTGAGGGATGAGGGCGAGGGAGAGGAGGGCGGTGAGGGGTGAGGGTGAGGGATGAGGTGAGGGATGGGGTGAGGGCGAGGGATGAGGGTGAGGGTTGAGGGATGAGGGTGAGGGAGAGGGGTGAGGGATGAGGGTGAGGTGAGGGATGAGGGTGAGGGATGAGGTGAGGGTGAGGGGTGAGGGATGAGGTGAGGGATGAGGGTGAGGGATAAGGGTGAGGGATGAGGGTGAGGAGGGCGGTGAGGGTGAGGGATGAGGTGAGGGATGAGGGTGAGGGTGAGGGATGAGGTGAGGGATGAGGTGAGGGTGAGGGATGAGGTGAGGGATGAGGGTGAGGGTGAGGGATAAGGGTGAGGGATGAGGGAGAGGGATGAGGGTGAGGAGGGCGGTGAGGGGTGAGGGTTGAGGGATGAGGGTGAGGGATGAGGGTGAGGGATGAGGGTGAGGGATGAGGGTGAGGGTGAGGGATGAGGTGAGGGTGAGGGTGAGGGATGAGGTGAGGGTGAGGGGTGAGGGATGAGGTGAGGGTGAGGGTGAGGGTGAGGGATGAGGTGAGGGGTGAGGGATGAGGGTGAGGGATGAGGGATGAGGGTGAGGGATGAGGGTGAGGGATGAGGTGAGGGTGAGGGGTGAGGGATGAGGTGAGGGTGAGGGATGAGGTGAGGGTGAGGGGTGAGGGATGAGGTGAGGGTGAGGGATGAGGTGAGGGTGAGGGTGAGGGATGAGGTGAGGGTGAGGGATGAGGGTGAGGGATGAGGTGAGGGTGAGGGTGAGGGATGAGGGTGAGGGGTGAGGGATGAGGGTGAGGGGTGAGGGATGAGGGTGAGGGGTGAGGGATGAGGGTGAGGGGTGAGGGATGAGGGTGAGGGGTGAGGGGTGAGGGATGAGGGTGAGGGGTGAGGGATGAGGTGAGGGTGAGGGGTGAGGAGGGCGGTGAGGGTGAGGGATGAGGTGAGGGTGAGTGTGAGGGGTGAGGGATGAGGTGAGGGATGAGGGTGAGGGTGAGGGATAAGGGTGAGGGATGAGGGTGAGGAGGGCGGTGAGGGTGAGGAATGAGGTGAGGGATGAGGGGGAGGGTGAGGGATGAGGGTGAGGGTGAGGGATGAGGGTGAGGGTGAGGGATGAGGGTGAGGGATGAGGTGAGGGTGAGGGATGAGGTGAGGGATGAGGGTGAGGGATGAGGGATAAGGGTGAGGGATGAGTGTGAGGGATGAGGGATGAGGGTGAGGGAGAGGGATGAGGGTGAGGAGGGCGGTGAGGGGTGAGGGTTGAGGGATGAGGGTGAGGGATGAGGGTGAGGGATGAGGGTGAGGGATGAGGGTGAGGGATGAGGGTGAGGGTGAGGGGTGAGGGATGAGGTGAGGGTGAGGATGAGGTGAGGGTGAGGGGTGAGGGATGAGGTGAGGGTGAGGGATGAGGTGAGGGTGAGGGATGAGGGTGAGGGATGAGGGTGAGGATGAGGGTGAGGGATGAGGGTGAGGGTGAGGGTGAGGATAGGGTGAGGGGTGAGGGATGAGGTGAGGGTGAGGGATGAGGTGAGGGTGAGGGGTGAGGGATGAGGTGAGGGTGAGGATGAGGTGAGGGTGAGGGATGAGGTGTGGGTGAGGGATGAGGTGAGGGGTGAGGGATGAGGGTGAGGGGTGAGGGGTGAGGGATGAGGGTGAGGGGTGAGGGAGAGGTGAGGGGTGAGGGGTGAGGAGGGCGGTGAGGGTGAGGGATGAGGTGAGGGTGAGTGTGAGGGGTGAGGGATGAGGTGAGGGATGAGGGTGAGGGTGAGGGATAAGGGTGAGGGATGAGGGTGAGGAGGGGGGATAAGGGGTGAGGGATGAGGGTGAGGAGGGCGGTGAGGGTGAGGGATGAGGTGAGGGATGAGGGGGAGGGTGAGGGATGAGGGTGAGGGTGAGGGATGAGGGTGAGGGATGAGGGTGAGGGTGTCGGGTGAGGAGGGCGGTGAGGAGGGCGGTGAGGGTGAGGTATGAGGTGAGGGATGAGGTGAGGGATGAGGGTGAGGGATGAGGGATGAGGGTGGGGGTGAGGGATGGGGGTGAGGGATGGGGTGAGGGATGGGGGTGAGGGATGGGGGTGAGGGATGGGGGTGAGGGATGGGGGTGAGGGATGGGGGGTGAGGGATGGGGGTGAGGGATGGGGGTGAGGGATGGGGGTGAGGGATGGGGGTGAGGGATGGGGGTGAGGGATGGGGGGTGAGGGATGGGGGTGAGGGGTGAGGGATGAGGGGTGAGGGATGAGGGGTGAGGGATGAGGGATGAGGGATGAGGGATGAGGGGTGAGGGTGAGGGATGAGGGATGAGGGATGAGGGGTGAGGGATGAGGTGAGGGATGAGGGTGAGGGGTGAGGGTGAGGGATGACGGTAGGTGAGGGTGACGGTGAGGGTGAGGGACGAGGGTGAGGGATGAGGGTGAGGGATGAGGGTGGGGGTGAGGGATGGGGGGTGAGGGATGGGGGGTGAGGATGGGTGTGAGGGATGGGGGTGGGGTGAGGGATGGGGGTGAGGGATGGGGGTGAGGGATGGGGGGTGAGGGATGGGGGTGAGGGATGGGGGTGAGGGATGGGGGTGAGGGATGGGGGTGAGGGATGGGGGTGAGGGATGGGGGTGAGGGATGGGGGTGAGGGATGGGGGTGAGGGATGGGGGTGAGGGATGGGGGTGAGGGATGGGGGTGAGGGATGGGGGTGAGGGGTGAGGGATGAGGGATGAGGGGTGAGGGATGAGGGTGAGGGGTGAGGGATGAGGGATGAGGGATGAGGGATGAGGGGTGAGGGATGAGGTGAGGGATGAGGGTGAGGGGTGAGGGTGAGGGATGACGGTAGGTGAGGGTGACGGTGAGGGTGAGGGATGAGGGTGAGGGATGAGGGTGAGGGATGAGGGTGGGGGTGAGGGATGGGGGTGAGGGCATGGGGGTGAGGGATGGGGGTGAGGGATGGGGGTGAGGGATGGGGGTGAGGGGATGGGGGTGAGGGATGGGGGTGAGGGATGGGGGTGAGGGATGGGGGTGAGGGATGGGGTGAGGGGTGAGGGGTGAGGGATGAGGGGTGAGGGGCGTGAGGGGTGAGGGATGAGGGGTGAGGGATGAGGGATGAGGGAATGAGGGGTGAGGGGTGAGGGGTGAGGGGTGAGGGGACTGAGGTGAGGGGATGAGGTGAGGGATGAGGTGAGGATGAGGGTGAGGGATGAGGTGAGGGTGAGGGGTGAGGGATGAGGGTGAGGGACTGAGGGATGAGGGATGAGGGGATGAGGGGATGAGGTGAGGGATGAGGTGAGGGATGAGGTGAGGGCATGAGGGTGAGGGATGAGGGTGAGGGTGAGGGATGAGGGATGAGGGCGAGAGGGTGAGGGATGAGGGAGAGGGTGAGGGATGAGGGATGAGGGATGAGGGATGAGGGTGAGGGATGAGGGGTGAGGGATGAGGGTGAGGGATGAGGGATGAGGTGAGGGATGAGGGTGAGGGTGAGGGATGAGGTGAGGGGTGAGGGATGAGGTGAGGATGAGGATGAGGGGAGGAATGAGGGTGAGGGTGAGGGATGAGGGTGGGGGTGAGGGATGAGGGATGAGGGATGAGGGATGAGGGAGAGGGTGAGGGAGAGGGTGAGGGATGAGGTGAGGGATGAGGTGAGGGATGAGGGTGAGGGATGAGGTGAGGGGTGAGGGATGAGGTGAGGGATGAGGGATGAGGGGAGGAATGAGGGCTGAGGGTGAGGGATGAGGGTGGGGGTGAGGGTGAGGGATGAGGGATGAGGTGAGGGATAAGAGGTGAGGGATGAGGGTGAGGGTGAGGGATGAGGGGGGTGAGGGATGAGGGATGAGGTGAGGGATAAGGGGTGAGGGATGAGGGATGAGGGATGAGGTGAGGGATGAGGGTGGGGGTGAGGGTGGGGTGAGGGTGGGGGTGAGGGTGAGGGATGAGGGTGAGGATGAGGGTGAGGGATGAGGGTGGGGGTGAGGGATGGGGGTGAGGGACTGAGGGTGAGGGAGAGGGGTGAGGGAGAGGGTGAGGAGAGGGTGAGGGAGAGGGTGAGGGATGAGGGTGAGGGATGAGGGTGAGGGATGAGGGATGAGGGTGAGGGATGAGGGTGAGGGATGAGGTGAGGGATGAGGGTGAGGGATGAGGGATGAGGGATGAGGGATAAGGGGAGGAATGAGGGTGAGGGTGAGGGATGAGGGTGGGGGTGAGGGTGAGGGATGAGGGATGAGGTGAGGGATAAGGGAGTGAGGGGTGAGGGATGAGGTGAGGAGTGAGGGATGAGGTGAGGGATGAGGGATGAGGTGAGGGATGAGGGATTGAGGGGAGGAATGAGGGTGAGGGATGAGGGTGGGGGGTGAGGGATGAGCGTGAGGGATGAGGGAGGTGAGGGATGAGGTGAGGGATGAGGTGAGGGATGAGGTGAGGGATGAGGTGAGGGATGAGGTGAGGGATGAGGTGAGGGATGAGGTGAGGGATGAGGTGAGGTGAGGGGATGAGGGATGAGGGATGAGGTGAGGGTGAGGGATGCGGTGAGGGATGAGGTGAGGGTGAGGGATGAGGTGAGGGATGAGGGTATGAGGGATGAGGGATGAGGTGAGGGATGAGGGTGAGGGAGAGGGATGAGGTGAGGGTGAGGGATGAGGTGAGGGATGAGGGATGAGGTGAGGGATGAGGGATGAGGTGAGGGGTGAGGGTGAGGGATGAGGGTGAGGGATGAGGGTGAGGGATGAGGGTGAGGGATGAGGGTGAGGGATGAGGGTGAGGGTGAGGGTGAGGGATGAGGTGAGGGATGAGGTGAGGGATGAGGTGAGGGATGAGGATGAGGGATGAGGTGAGGGATGAGGGTGAGGGATGAGGGTGAGGGATGAGGGTGAGGGATGAGGGTGAGGGATGAGGGTGAGGGATGAGGGTGAGGGATGAGGGTGAGGGATGAGGGTGAGGGATGAGGTGAGGGATGAGGTGAGGGATGAGGGATGAGGTGAGGGATGAGGTGAGGGATGAGGTGAGGGATGAGGGTGAGGGTGAGGGTGAAGGGTGAGGGTGAGGGTGAGGGGTGAGGGTTGAGGGTGAGGTGGGCGGTGAGGGGGTGAGGGATGAGGGTGAGGGATGAGGGTGAAGGTGAGGGATGAGGGTGAGGGATGAGGTGAGGGTGAGGGATGAGGTGAGGGATTGAGGGTGAGGGTGAGGGTGAAGGGTGAGGGTGAGGGTGAGGGGTGAGGGTGAGGGGTGAGGTGGGCGGTGAGGGGTGAGGGTGAGGTGGGCGGTGAGGGGTGAGGTGAGTGTAGGTGAGGGTGAGGAGGGCAGTGAGGGAATGAGGGTGAGGGTGAGGTGAGTGTGGGTGAGGGTTGAGGGTGAGGAGGGCGGTGAGGGTGAGGGTGAGGGAGAGGGTGAGGTGGGCGGTGAGGGTGAGGGGGTGAGGGTGAGGGTGGGCGGAGGGTGAGGGTGAGTGTAGGTGAGGGTGAGGGTGAGGTGGGCGGTGAGGGTGAGGGTGAGGGATGAGGTGGGCGGTGAGGGTGAGGGTGAGGGAGAGGGTGAGGTGGGCGGTGAGGGTGAGGGTGAGGGTGAGGTGGGCGGTGAGGGTGAGGGTGAGTGTAGGTGAGGGTGAGGGTGAGGTGGGCGGTGAGGGTGAGGGTGAGGGATGAGGTGGGCGGTGAGGGTGAGGGTGAGGGTGAGGGTGAGGTGGGCTGGTGAGGGTGAGGGTGAGGGATGAGGTGGGCGGTGAGGGTGAGGGTGAGGGGTGAGGGTGAGGGGGGCGGTGAGGGTGAGGGTGAGGGTGAGGGATGAGGGTGAGGTGGGCGGTGAGGGTGAGGGTGAGGGGGTGAGGGTGAGGGTGAGGGGTGAGGGTGAGGTGGGCGGTGAGGGTGAGGGTGAGGGTGAGGAGGGGCGGTGAGGGTGAGGGTGAGCGTGGGCGGTGAGGGTGAGGGTGAGGGTGAGGTGGGCGGTGAGGGTGAGGGTGAGGGTGAGGTGGGCGGTGAGGGTGAGGGTGAGGTGGGCGGTGAGGGTGAGGGTGAGGGTGAGGTGAGGTGAGTGTAGGTGAGGGTGAGGGTGAGGAGGGCGGTGAGGGTGAGGGTGAGGTGGGCGGTGAGGGTGAGGGTGAGGGGGGGCGGTGAGGATGAGGGTGAGGGTGAGGGATGAGGTGGGCGGTGAGGGTGAGGGTGAGGGTGATGGCGTGAGGGTGAGGTGGGCGGTGAGGGTGAGTTGGGCGGTGAGGGTGAGGGTGAGGGGTGAGGGTGAGGTGGGCGGTGAGGGTGAGGTGGGGCGGTAGAGGGTGAGGGTGAGGTGGGCGGTGAGGGTGAGGGTGAGGTGGGCGGTGAGGGTGAGGGTAGGTGAGGGTGAGGGTGAGGTGGGCGGTGAGGGTGAGGGGGGGCGGTGAGGATGAGGGTGAGGGTGAGGGATGAGGTGGGCGGTGAGGGTGAGGGTGAGGGTGAGGGTGAGGTGAGGGTGAGGTGGGCGGTGAGGGTCGAGGGTGAGGGGTGAGGGTGAGGGTGAGGGGATCGAGGGTGAGGGTAGAGGGTGAGGTGAGTGTAGGTGAGGGGTGAGGGATGAGAATGAGGGTGAGGGTGAGGGGTGAGGGTGAGGTGGGCGGTGAGGGTGAGGGTGAGGGTGAGGGGTGAGGGGTGAGGGTGAGGGTGAGGGGTGAGGGTGAGGGTGAGGGTGAGGGTGAGGAGGGCGGTGAGGGTGAGGGTGAGGTTGGTGTAGGTGAGGGTGAGGTGGGCGGTGAGGGTGAGGGTGCAGGTGAGTATAGGTGAGGGTGAGGGTGAGGGTGAGGAGGGCGGTGAGGGTGAGGGTGAGGAGGGCGGTGAGGGTGAGGGTGAGGAGGGCGGTGAGGGTGAGGGTGAGGGGCGGCGGTGAGGGTGAGGGTGAGGAGGGCCGGTGAGGGTGAGGAGGGCGGTGAGGGTGAGGGTGAGGGTGGCGGTGAGGGGGAGGGTGAGGGGGCGGTGAGCGGTGAGGGTGAGGGTGAGGGGGGCCGGTGAGGGTGAGGGTGAGGGGGGCGGTGAGGGGGGGACGGTGAGGGTGAGGGTGAGGGTGAGGGGGCGGTGAGGGTGAGGGTGAGGGTGACGGGGGCGGTGAGGGTGAGGGTGAGGGTGAGGGGGGCGGTGAGGGGTGAGAGCGAGGGCCGGTGAGGGTGAGGGTGGGCGGTGAGGGTGAGCGGGGCGGTGAGGGGGGCGGTGAGGGTGAGGTTGAGGTGGGCGGTGAGGAGTGAGGGTGAGGGGGGCGGTGAGGGTGGCGGTGAGGGTGAGGGTGAGGGTGAGGGGGGGCGGTGAGGGTGAGGGAGGGCGGTGAGGGTGAGGGTGAGGGTGAGGGTGAGCGGGGCGGTGAGGGGGGCGGTGAGGGTGAGGTTGAGGTGGGCGGTGAGGGTGAGGGTGAGGGGGGCGGTGAGGGTGCGCGGGTGAGGTGGGGTGAGGGTGAGGGGGGTGAGGGGGGCGGTGAGGGTGGCGGTGAGGGTGAGGGTGAGGGGGCGGTGAGGGTGAGGGTGAGGAGGGCGGTGAGGGTGAGGGTGAGGTTGAGGGGGGCGGTGAGGGTGAGGGTGAGGAGGGCGGTGAGGGTGAGGGTGAGGGTGAAGGGGGCGGTGAGGGTGAGGGTGAGGGTGAGGGTGAGGAGGGCCGGTGAGGGTGAGGGTGAGGGTGAGGGGGGGCGGTGAGGGTGAGGGTGAGGGTGAGGGGGGCGGTGAGGGTGAGGGTGAGGGGGGCGGTGAGGGTGAGGGGGGCGGTGAGGAGGGCGGGTGAGGGGTGAGGGTGAGGGGGGAGGGTGGCGGTGAGGGGGGCGGGGTGTGGGTGAGGGTGAGGGGGGCGGTGAGGGTGGGTGAGGGTGAGGAGGGTGAGGAGGGCGGTGGAGGGGTGAGGGTGAGGGGGGGCGGTGAGGGGGGGGGTGAGGGTGAGGGGTGGGCGGGGGGAGGGTGAGGGTGAGGGTGAGGGGGGGCGGTGAGGGGGAGGGGCGGTGAGGGTGAGGGGGGCGGTGAGGGTGAGGGGGGGGGCGGTGAGGGTGAGGGGTGGAGGTGAGGGTGGCGGGTGAGGGGGGCGGTGAGAGGGGGGGGCGGTGAGGGGGGGCGGTGAGGGGGGCGGGTGAGGGGGGCCGGTGAGGGGGGGCGGTGAGGGGGGGCGGTGAGGGTGAGGGTGAGGGTGAGGGGCGGTGAGGGTGAGGGTGAGGGTGAGGGGGCGGTGAGGGTGAGGGTGAGGGGGGCGGTGAGGGTGAGTGGGGGCGGTGAGGAGGTGGGCGGTGAGGGTGAGGGGGCGGTGAGGGTGAGGGTGAGGGGCGGTGGAGGCGTGAGGGTGAGGGGGGCGGGTGAGGGTGAGGGGGGCGGTGAGGGGTGAGGGGGCGGTGAGGGTGAGGGGTGAGGGTGAGGGTGGCGGTGAGGGGGGCGTGAGGGGGGCGGTGGAGGGGGGGCGGTGAGAGGGGGCGGTGAGGGTGAGGGTGAGGGTGAGGGCGGTGAGGGTGAGGGTGAGGGGCGGTGAGGGTGAGGGTGAGGGGGGCGGGTGAGGGTGAGGGGGGGCGGGTGGAGGGTGAGGGGGGGGCGATGAGGGTGAGGGTGAGGGGGGCGGTGAGGGTGAGGGTGAGGGGGGCGGTGAGGGGGGGCGGGTGAGGGTGAGGGGTGAGGGTGAGGGGGCGGTGAGGGTGAGGGTGAGGGGGGCGGTGAGGGTGGCGGTGACGGTGAGGGTGGGGTGAGGGGGCGGTGAGGGTGAGGGTGAGGGTGAGGAGGGCGGGGAGGGTGAGGGTGAGGGGGCGGTGAGGGTGAGGGTGAGGGTGAGGAGGGCGGTGAGGGTGAGGGGTGAGGGGGGCGGTGAGGGTGAGGGTGAGGGGGCGGTGAGGGTGAGGGTGAGGGGGGCGGTGAGGGTGAGGGTGAGGGGTGAGGAGGGCGGTGAGGGTGAGGGGTGAGGGGGGCGGTGAGGGTGGAGGGGGCGGTGAGGGTGAGGGGGTGGGTGAGGGGGGCGGTGAGGGTGAGGGTGAGGGTGAGGGGGGCGGTGAGGGTGAGGGGTGAGGGTGAGGGGGGGCGGTGAGGGTGAGGGTGAGGGTGAGGGGGGCCGGTGAGGGTGAGGGTGAGGGTGAGGTGAGGGGGCGGTGAGGGTGAGGGGGGGCGGTGAGGGTGAGGGTGAGGGTGAGGGGGCGGTGAGGGTGAGGGTGAGGGGTGAGGGGGGCGGTGAGGGGGAGGGTGAGGGTGAGGGTGAGGGGGGGCGGTGAGGGTGAGGGGGGGCGGTGAGGGTGAGGGTGAGGGTGAGGGTGAGGGTGAGGGGGGCGGTGAGGGTGAGGGGGCGGTGAGGGTGAGGGGGCGGTGAGGGTGAGGGTGAGGGGGGCGGTGAGGGGGGCGGTGAGGGGGGCGGTGAGGGTGAGGGTGAGGGTGAGGGTGAGGGTGAGGGTGAGGGTGAGGGGGGCGGTGAGGGTGAGGGTGAGGGTGAGGGTGAGGGGGGCAGGTGAGGGTGAGGGTGAGGGTGAGGGTGAGGGGGCAGGTGAGGGTGAGGGTGTGAGGGTGAGGGGGGCGGTGAGGGTGAGGGTGAGGTGGGCGGTGAGGGGTGAGGGTGAGGTGGGCGGTGAGGGTGAGGGGTGAGGGTGAGGGGGAGGGGGGCGGTGAGGGTGAGGGTGAGGGGGCGGTGAGGGTGAGGGTGAGGGTGAGGGTGAGGGGGCGGTGAGGGTGAGGGGGAGGGGGCGGTGAGGGTGAGGGGGCGGTGAGGGTGAGGGGGGCGGTGAGGGTGAGGGGGGGGCGGTGAGGGTGAGGGTGAGGGGCGGTGAGGGTGAGGGTGAGGGGGGGCGGTGAGGGTGAGGGTGAGGGTGAGGGTGAGGGTGACGGGGCGATGAGGGTGAGGGGGAGGGGGCGGTGAGGGTGAGGGTGAGGGTGAGGGGTGAGGGTGAGGGGGGCGGTGAGGAGGGCGGTGAGGTGAGGTGAGGGTGAGGGTGAGGGTGAGGGTGAGGGGGCGGTGAGGAGGGCGGTGAGGGTGAGGGTGAGGGTGAGGGGGCGGTGAGGAGGGCGGTGAGGGTGAGGGTGAGGGGTGAGGGTGAGAGGGCGGTGAGGGTGGGAGGTGAGGGTGAGGGTGAGGGTGAGGGGGGTGAGGGTGAGGGGGGCGGTGAGGAGGGCGGTGAGGAGGGCGGTGAGGGTGAGGGTGAGGGTGAGGGTGAGGGTGAGGGGGCGGTGAGGAGGGGCGGTGAGGGTGAGGGGTGAGGGTGAGGGTGAGGGGGCGGTGAGGGTGAGGGTGAGGGTGAGGGGGCGGTGAGGAGGGCGGTGAGGGTGAGGGGGAGGGTGAGGAGGGGCGGTGAGGGTGAGGGGAGGGTGAGGGCGGTGAGGGTGAGGGGAGGGTGAGGAGGGCGGTGAGGGTGAGGGGGAGGTGAGGGGCGGTGAGGGTGAGGGGGCGGTGAGGGGAGGGTGAGGGTGAGGGTGAGGGTGAGGGTGAGGGTGAGGGTGAGGGGGCGGTGAGGGTGAGGGGCGGTGAGGGTGAGGGGCGGTGAGGGGTGAGGGTGAGGGTGAGGGGCGGTGAGGGTGAGGAGGGCGGTGAGGGTGAGGGTGAGGGTGAGGGGCGGTGAGGGTGAGGGGGGGCGGTGAGGGTGAGAGGGCGGTGAGGGGTGAGGGTGAGGGTGAGGGGCAGTGAGGGTGAGGAGGGCGGTGAGGGTGAGGGTGAGGGTGAGGGGGCGGGTGAGGGTGAGGGTGAGGGTGAGGGTGAGGGGTGAGGGGGCGGGTGAGGGTGAGGGTGAGGGTGAGGGGGGCGGTGAGGGTGAGGGTGAGGGTGAGGTGAGGGTGAGGAGGGCGGTGAGGAGGGCGGTGAGGGTGAGGGGCGGTGAGGGTGAGGTGAGGGGGGCGGTGAGGGTGAGAGGGCGGTGAGGAGGGCGGTGAGGGTGAGGGGCGGTGAGGGTGAGGGTGAGGGGGGCGGTGAGGGGGGAGGGTGAGGAGGGCGGTGAGGAGGGCGGTGAGGGTGAGGGGCGGTGAGGGTGAGGGTGAGGGTGAGGGTGAGGGTGAGGGGGGCGGTGAGGGTGAGGGGCGGTGAGGGTGAGGGTGAGGGGGAGGGTGAGGGTGAGGGCGGTGAGGGTGAGGGTGAGGGTGAGGGGGGCGGTGAGGGTGAGGGGGCGGTGAGGGTGAGGGTGAGGGTGAGGGGTGAGGGTGAGGGGGCGGTGAGGGTGAGGGTGAGGGTGAGGGTGAGGTGAGGGTGAGGGGCGGTGAGGGTGAGGGTGAGGGTGAGGGGGGCGGTGAGGGTGAGGGTGAGGGCGGTGAGGGTGAGGGGGCGGTGAGGGGTGAGGGTGAGGGTGAGGGGCGGTGAGGGTGAGGGTGAGGGTGAGGGGGCGGTGAGGGTGGAGGGGTGAGGGGTGAGGGTGAGGGGCGGTGAGGGTGAGGGTGAGGGTGAGGGGCGGTGAGGGTGAGGGTGAGGGTGAGGGGCGGTGAGGGTGAGGGTGAGGGAGGGCGGTGAGGGTGAGGAGGGCGGTGAGGGTGAGGGTGAGGGTGGCGGTGAGGGGGAGGGTGAGGGGGCGGTGAGGGTGAGGGTGAGGGTGAGGGGGGCGGTGAGGGTGAGGGTGAGGGGGGCGTGAGGGGGGCGGTGAGGGTGAGGGTGAGGGGGCGGTGAGCGGTGAGGGTGAGGGGCGGTGAGGGTGAGGGTGAGGGTGAGGGTGAGGGTGAGGTGAGGGGTGAGGGTGAGGGTGAGGAGGGGCGGTGAGGGTGAGGGTGAGGGTGGCGGGAGGGTGAGGGGGGCGGTGAGGGTGAGGTGAGGGGCGGTGAGGGTGAGGGTGAGGGGGGCGGTGAGGGTGGCGGTGAGGGTGAGGGGGCGGTGAGGGTGGCGGTGAGGGTGAGGGGGCGGTGAGGGTGAGGGTGAGGAGGGGCGGTGAGGGTGAGGGTGAGGGTGAGGGGGGCGGTGAGGGTGAGGGTGAGGGGGCGGTGAGGGTGAGGGTGAGGGTGAGGGGGCGGTGAGGGTGAGGGTGAGGGTGAGGGTGAGGGAGGGCGGTGAGGGTGAGGGTGAGGGTGAGGGGGCGGTGAGGGTGAGGGTGAGGGTGAGGGGGCGGTGAGGGTGAGGGTGAGGGGGGGCGGTGAGGGTGAGGGTGAGGGTGAGGGGGCGGTGAGGGTGAGGGTGAGGGTGAGGGGGCGGGTGAGGAGGGGCGGTGAGGGTGAGGGTGAGGGGGCGGTGAGGGTGGAGGGTGAGGGTGAGGTGTGAGGCGGTGAGGGTGAGGGTGAGGGGGGGCGGTGAGGGTGAGGGTGAGGGTGAGGGGGCGGTGAGGGTGAGGGTGAGGGGGGCGGTGAGGGTGAGGGGCGGTGAGGGTGAGGGGCGGTGAGGGTGAGGGGGCGGTGAGGGTGAGGGGGGCGGTGAGGGTGGCGGGTGAGGGGGCGGTGAGGGGGGCGGTGAGGGGGGCGGTGAGGGGGGCGGTGAGGGGGGCGGTGAGGGGGGCGGTGAGGGTGAGGGTGAGGGTGAGGGGCGGTGAGGGTGAGGGTGAGGGTGAGGGGGGCGGTGAGGGTGGGTGAGGGGTGAGGGTGAGGGGGGCGGTGAGGGTGAGGGGGCGGTGAGGGGGCGGTGAGGGGTGAGGGGCGGTGAGGGTGAGGGTGAGGGGCGGTGAGGGTGAGGGGTGAGGGGGGCGGTGAGGGTGAGGGGGCGGCGGGTGAGGGTGAGGGGCGGTGAGGGTGAGGGGTGAGGGTGAGGGTGGCGGTGAGGGGGGCGCTGAGGGGGCGGTGAGGGGGGCGGTGAGGGGGGCGGTGAGGGTGAGGGTGAGGTGAGGGGCGGTGAGGGTGAGGGTGAGGGTGAGGGGCGGTGAGGGTGAGGGGGTGAGGGGGGGCGGTGAGGGTGAGGGTGGGCGGTGAGGGTGAGGGGGGCGGTGAGGGTGAGGGTGAGGGGGGGGCGGTGAGGGGTGAGGGTGAGGGGGGCGGTGAGGGTGGCGGTGAGGGGGTGAGGCGTGAGGGTGAGGGGGGGCGGGCGGTGAGGG